>NW_015160871.1:397170-405698 GCF_001447785.1 Gekko japonicus
TTATTATTTAACATTCCTTTCTAGAAAAATACTTTGGAGAGAGAGATTAATCATCTTAGCATACACCAGGGTTATGTCTCAATATGAAATTCAATGTTTTCCCCTTACTTTTTTATTATTATTATTATTATTATTATTATTATTATTATTATTTAACATTCCTTTCTAGAAAAATACTTTGGAGAGAGAGATTAATCATCTTAGCATACACCAGGGTTATGTCTCAATATGAAATTCAATGTTTTCCCCTTACTTTATGGCTATTCGGGGGGGAAACAATGACAGGGTGCTAGTGAATACGGGGTGCTTAAAGATACATTAAGATTAATTACATTCTGATACGTAGGTGTTCAGCTGGGATCTCTCAGAGTCATTAAAAAAACCTCCATTCCAAAAGCAATATATTGATTTTTTCAAAAAACAGGTAACTTTGTTCTTTGTCAAACATTTTCTCTAATGAGAAGTCTGCAGAAACCTCTGAAGACCAGTTTAAATGGAATACGTCACCTGCGATATGATTTCAACTGTTCATTATTGAACAGAATTCGTTATTAAGCACCATTTTGAAAAGAAGTCTCAAGGCTACCCAGCTGGAATTGTATAGAATGCACCACTGTTTGCACTCAACATGCTAAACAAGCCAATTCAAGAATACTGTTTTGTGAAACAGATCTAATGATAGGGAAGGCAAGGAATATAAGACCAATGACAGACTTCTTCCTATAGGACCACGAGGTACAGACAAGATGGCAGAACAGACTTCCTCATGTCAGATGGCAAATGAAGGGATCACATTTGGGAATGTTCCGCTAGGTTGAAAACTCCCTGCAAATACAAAACCAGTGCCAGAAGATGTGTGTGTGTGGGGGGGGGGTAGAACTTTCTTTTTGTTGTACTAGGTTTTTAAACTTAATTTGTATTGAGGATTGGTGTTTTTTTTAAATGAATGGAGCATTCACAGTCAGAATCCATCACCTGCAGTTTGAAGTGGAGGAATCCATTCTCCCATACATGTGAACCATCTCTCCTTATATATAATTTTATTTTGGTCATGGACTCTCCTGAACGTTCCAACATGTCTCCCAAATCAGTTGGCTCCCAGGTGTGTCACTCAGACACTGTCCCTATCCACTGGCTGCGTTGCTTGAGTCTCGCCTCCAACATTCTAAACAGTTTGCTGTTCCCCCCCCCAGTCAGTCAGAACACAGAGGTCATTTGCATATGGGGAGCGGTGGCGCAGGCGGTAAAACGCCTGTAGTAACATCAGCAGCGAACAGCCACTATGGCTGTTCGAGACCCACCGCAGCCGGGGTGAGCTCCCGGTCCTAGTCCCAGCTCCCGCCCACCCAGCGGTTCGAAAGCGTAATCGCAAGTAGATAAATGGGTACCTGCCCCTAGGTGGCAGGGGGCACCCTCCTCCTGTGATGGCGTGTGGCAGGAGTGGCGGCAGTGGCTGCGGCGAAGCAGTTGGCGACCCGATGACGTTGGGCGGCGACGAAGGCCGGATGGAGGCAGAGTTGTGGCGGCGTGACGACACAGCGTGGCGGAGCCTGAAGGGACGAAAGCCGGAGCTGCGCTTGGCGCGCACCCGCGCACTAGAGGAATCCATCAGAAGCCCACCAGAAGAAGTTGTCGACCCATCCTAGAGCGCTGGGAGTAACATTTGAAGCCCGCCCAAAGACACTAACAGAACGCGCCGCCTGGGTGCTGGTAGGCAATCCCTCCCCCATACAAATTGTGGCCCTAGGTAGGAATTAAGAGGCATATGTAAACCGCTCAGAGACCCTTTGGGGTCAACAGCGGTATATAAATCGAAAGTAAATAAATAAAATACATAAAATAAATAAATATGCAGCCTCATTGGCCTTTGCCTTGGAACACAGAGGTCGTTTGCATATGCCTTTGCCTCTAACATTCTAAATGCTGTTGCTGTTCTGAGGTAAAATGTGTTCTGCCCTTACTGCCTGTTGGGGGAGACTATTGTTGCCAATCTCCAGGTGAGGGCTGGAGATCTCTCAGAATTACAACTGCTTTCCAGATGGCAGAGATCAGTTCCCCTGGAGAAAATGGTGGACTCTGTGTCCTTATATTCTGCTGAGATGGCCCCTGTATGACAGCCAATGTGACGTAGCAGTCAGGGCTTCAGAGCATGGTAGAGGCTGCAGGTGGGGGGGTGAAAAGCTGAAGAGTGAGGGAGAAATAAAGGTAGGGTGATGATTGGCTTGGAAGAAGATAGGTTTGCCAACTCCAGGTGGGAAATTCCTGGAGATTTGAGAGATTGAGCCTGGAGAGGGTGAGGTTTGAGGAGGCGTGGGACCTCAGACAGGTACAATGCCATAGACTCCACCCTCCAAACTAACCATTCCCTCCTGGGGAACCATTGCTGCCAATCTCTAAGTGAGGGCTGGAGATCACTCAAAATTACACCTGTTCTTCAGGTAGCAGAGAGCAGTTCCTCTGGAGAAAATGGTGGACTCTGTGTCATTATACGCTGCTGAGGTTACCACAGCAAATTGACACTGAGTTCCCAAGGCACTCGACCAGAGCCTCTTTCTAGAGCTCATTGTATTTATTTCCACAACGGGCCTTATTCCTAGTTTTTAAATAAATCCTCAGAAAGGTGAGGAAAATACACCCTGCAGTTAGAAACGTGTAGGACTAGAGGGCCCTGACCTGGATAGCCCAGGCTAACCTGATCTCGTCAGATCTCGGAAGCTAAACGGGGTTGGCCCTGGTTAGTACTTGGATGGGAGACCACCACGGAAGTCCAGGGTTGCTACGCAGACACAGGCAATGGCAAACCACCTCTCAACATCTCCTGCCTTGAAAACTTCACAGGGTCACCATAAGTCAGCTCTGACCTGACAGCAAAAAAAAAAAAAAGAGGGGACTTGAGGAAGTCTAATTTGATGAACTTGATACTACTTGCTTGATTCTGATGCTTGATAGTAATCAGCACAATGTTATCTTGTGAACAAAGATGATTTCTTTATATATTGATCTTAGTTTTTTTGATGTTGAGCTTCAAGCCCAGTTTTGCGCTCTCCTCTTTTACCCTGAGGATATATATATATATATATTGGTTTCCACAAAATCAAAAATAGAAGTGGGAGAAATACATATTGATAGATCAGCTCAAACTTCTCATCCATAACTCTATTAGGTAACCAATTTTTTGACACTTCATCAGAAAACAACATTGTTGTCCTTAGACCACTATATGTCAAATATTATATATTTCCTTTATAACGTGCATTTAAACAGTATCATTATTTCTACTTTACATATTAAATACTTTAAATCACACTATCTTTTCATGTAGATATTTTTCTGATCTACTACTTTGATCCTGCTTATTCTTAAAGTTTATTTTAACAGTCTGCTATCATTCCTAAATACAACCGGAAAGAAAAGGAAGGAAAAGAAAACTTACTGTGTTCACAACCTTATAAACTTTGTAACATTTTCAATCTTATTCCTTTGTTTTATAAATATATAGGTATCCTAACTAACATTTAGAGGAAGAAAGGGAGAGAAGCGAGAAAAAAGGAAAAAAAGAAAAGAAGAGATAATTTCCTAAGACTTTCTTTAATTACTCTTCCAACACCATACATATTATCTCATCTTGCAATTACAGTTACTATTACTTTTTTACTTAAGTAGTACCATAGCTCATTTTAATCAGTTAGTCAGTTACACATAATCCCAATAATCCCTATCAAACTCAAACTGTAGCCCTTAATTCTTCTCTTCTTTTTTGCCTTAATTTTTTAGTAGAATCATATATTTGTGTCTCCTCTCTTTGTATCTAGCAAAGATTCCTTTTGTCTCTTCTGATTCGTAGGCAATCTTCAGGTTATTTGAAGGCTCCAGAAGTTTTTCTTTATTTTTTGTCTGAAATCTGTTCTCTTTTGCTCATTCAAAAATTCTGGATCTTGTGTTGCTTTTGATAACTCCATTGTTTTCTTTTATATAATTTCTCACAGTCTCTTTAGCTAAGAATTTCCTTCCATAAGATAGATCTTCTTGTTTGAGCGCCTGTTCTTGAATTTGTGTTTGTTGCAGCTGTACATCTCTCATTTTCAGGTTCCAACACACTTCTATGGTCCTTTTCACAGTTTTGCTCAGATGTCTCTCTTACTACCCAGTGGACTTCCTGATAGATTGTATCAACAAGCATTTCTTGAAATTGTTTCCAGGAAAATTGGATCTCTTGTACATCGTCAACATTTTCAAGACTATCTGGAGCTTTACATGCAGTTTGGGAATCCATTTCTTAACCCCGCAGAGTCAATAGCCTCCAGAAATGTAGGAGGGGTTTGTGTTTCCTCCAAATCTTACACAGCTGGCCACTGCTCCAAAATACCTAGAGGCAGTCCTTAACAGTGTTTTTCAAAGTCCCTTTAAATCCATTTCGATCAGAAAAAAAGAAGCAGCAATGCTTGGGATTCAAATACTCCCCTTAATTGTTCTAGTAGAAAAGTCTTCTTTGCCCCAAAGTGATACCTTTTAAAGGATTTTTACTCCCATGTTCCAGACCAGTGGCCGTTTACAAGCTGGAAAGAGGAGGAGGGCAAATAGCTCTCTAATCCTCATTTCCTTCATTTTCGGGGAAAGTTAAAGGGGCTGTTAGCATTATTTACGTTCTTTCAGTCAAGTGTGCTCTTCCAAGCCTTGTGTCTCTTTAAATTCAGAGTGCGAGACTCTCTGGAGTTAGCTGCCGAGGCTGGGGGGGGGAACCTCCCACCTTAGATTTAAATCTCTTTAAAGTTGTAGTGCTTGGCAAGCCAATGTTTATAAGGAAAATAAAGCGGTCTTTTGAAGAATGTTATCTACTCACAGTCTTTCCAAGCTTATCTTAGGATGGGTTTCTGACTCCCTCCCTTTCGTCTGGTAGTGACAGCTTCAACTCACAAAGTGAGTCTCTCCATTCGCTCAGTGCATTCAGGCACAGCCCGGCTAACCCCCATTGTTGCCATCAAATAGAGGTACCAAGTTTAAGCCCCTTGCTCCCAACCCTCTCCCCAGAGGGTCGGAGGTGTTTCACTTGCTGGAGACCCCTAACCAAAAGCGGTAGAGCCGGCGCAGCAAGAGAGCATTTCTCTGCCACATCCGTGGAAATTTACAACAAAGATGATTTCTTGATGGAGATGCGTTGGTAAGAACATAATTAGTGTTCGAGAGTTCAGACTGTTTACCCAGAGCCGCCCACACAATAGCTTATCTTGCTGGTGTGGACCTTAAAAGTCCTAAGCGGCATGCATGAAATTTAGTGCTGATTCACACACTGCAACATCCATGTGGTCGACATGTGGCTGCCATGGGATTTCATATCAGACATGCGCCAGGAGTTCCCATCTAAGAACCTTATTCCCAGACAGGCACGGGCTGGGTTAGTACTGGGATCATAGCATGAGAGGAGAAAAGAGTTCAGCCCTGCCCTCCCTCCCTTCATTTTCCCAACTTGAAACAGCCCAGCAGAGACCCACTGGGGAAACATCCATGCACAAATGGCTTTCCAGGACCATTTCAACTCAGGAAAATGGTGTGTGTGTGTGGGGGGGGGGTTAAAGGTCCTTCTCCTCACACGCCATGGTCCTCCCGATCCGAACCCTTCCTGTGCATGCCTGGGAATTAAGTTCTCAGCTGGGAACTTCCAGAAGGTGTCTGTAAAAAGCCCATATAGGAGACCTGCGAAACTTACAACACTTAAATCAGCCCTTATAATAGGCTACTATGAGGAGCCTCATTAAAAACAAACAAAGAATTTCACAACACCATCACCATCACCATCACCATGGAAAAAGTTAAGCTATGCTAATCATCTGCATTTGTTATTGTATTTTCCATGATCTAAGTACAGCCATTTGTTTTGTACTGTTAGGGCAACAAAAACCTAAAGTGAAGCTTGTATATAGCCTGCTGGAACAAGGATATCTTTTGTTACCGCCATATGAGTTTTGATTCATTCCACAGCTATTCATTTCCAGCATTAGGCAGAACACATACCGTGTACACACACACACACACACACACACACACACACACACTGTGGATACTTCACCATGTGCTAAAGTACCATCACCCTTTTCCTTTGCATAACGATATTGGCATAATTCTCACAAACAGCAAATGAAAGTGTATGTAAATTGGTTTTTAGGCTGTACCATTTCAGATCGCTGGTAAGGGTTCACATTATTCCTTACATAGGTAGGGATAAAAGTTAGGATTTCTTACTGGTACTGCCTTCCTTGTGGAGATCAAAGCAGAAGAAGGGACGTAACACTTTGGCCACATCCTTACTGTACTCACCCATAAGGAGGCCCCATACCAGTTTATTACCTCCTGTTTATAGGATGCTCCCTCCCACCACAAAGGAACATTCCATTTTGTTACCTGCCATCTGAAACGTTATTGAGAAACAGGTTTATGTCCTCATTTATTTATTTACTTCATTTATGACCTGATTCCCCCCCACCATGGGGACCCCAAAGCAGCTAAGATAACTTTCCCTCCCTTATTTTTTCCTTACAACAATCCTGTGAGGTATGTTAAGTTGAAAGTGTGCGAGTAGCTCGAGGTCACTCAGCAAGTTTCCATGGCAGAATAGAGATTTGAACCTGAGGCTCCCAGGTCCTAGTCCGACACTCTAACCACTACATCACACTGGCTGTCATGTGGTGGCTAAAGTTGAACAGCAGTGAGCAGTTAGGTCTGGGGAACTCATGGAACTCACATGATATTAAGTTGCCCATGGTTGCTGCCAGCCCCAGCTCCAATAAGTCCTCCCTCAAAGGCCAAAACAGCCCTGGGAAGGGTCTTCACTCCCCCCCCCGCCTTTTCCTGACAGAAGCCAGGTCTTGAAGTCTTGTGTTGGCCTAGCAAAGGCCACTGAGGGCATTTATTTTGTAAAGCTACAGGTGCTGCTTCTATTATTAGGGGGGAGGGTTAACCACCTATGCATTTTTATCACATTTCAGATTTTTCTGCAAACCTGGGGCATCTCTCTAATTTGTAGAATGATCTCTCTGTCAGGTTTGGAAAAGGTGAAAATTAGATATATTGATTGTTGTGCATGGTGCTTTACAGAGCTCTCTGCCGAGCAGCTTACAGCTTACATTTCAACTATGGGAGAGACAAGGGAGGCGGGAAACAACAGTATAAATGCAACCAAAATATGCTTTATCCCTAAACCACATCAGCTGTGAGGTGTTTAATATCATAAACCTCACAGAACCTCTTGACTTTGAATCTACCTCTGGTTACCTTATGTCTTCTGTAAGACATAAGAGACTCAAAGCTTGGCATAAAATTATGCATGTGCTTATTTATTTATTTATTTAGAAAAGACCCAAACTGGCAGGTCTTAGCAGAAGTTAGAGGGAATTCCAAGGCCAGGGGAGTAGCAACCTTGATCCACAAGAAATTTAAAGTGGAGGACATAGAAAAGTTAACAGATAGGGAGGGCAGATACCTATTAGTTAAGTTCAAACTGGAAGGCAAACGAGTCACTATAGTGAACATTTATGCACCAAACAAAAAGCAAAAGAAATTTCTAACTAAGGTCTTTAAGAAGATTCAACAATTCTCAGAGGGAGAATTAATTGTAGCCGGGGATCTAAATATTGACATAGCAAAGAATAAAAGCATTAACCTAGGAGAATGGGGGCTGAAAGAAGCGCATGAGTTCACAGGCACAAGACCTAGACCTACACATATATCCAGTAGGCACAACACGGCATCATGCATAGATTATATAATCTTGGGGAAAAAATAATATGGCTATAAAAGAGATTACAACCTTTCCAATCTGGATATCTGACCACGCTCCCATAAGTATTGAACTGGAGTTAAAACTACCCACATCAAATAGACCCTGGAGATACAATAACTTCATAATGGCAAAAGAAGAGGACAGGAAATATATGACAATACAGATAAAACTATATTTCAAGGAAAATAGAGGAACAGTGCCCACTAATATACTATGGGATGCTGCTAAAGCGGTAATAAGGGGCCACTGTATAAAGAAAGAAAAGAGCATAAAAAGAGAATGGTATAAAAAAAGACAAATCAAACTCCAGGAATTAGAGAAGTTAGAAAAGGAACAAATGGAAAAATATAGCTCTACTTTACAGAGCAAAATCAAGGAGATTCAAAAACAATTGGAAGCATTAGACATAGCAATAATATGGAAAAAGGAAATTATGGTAAGGAATGACTTCCAGAGGAATAGCATCAACACAGTGAAAAGATTGGCAAACTATCTGAGGATCAAAAAAGCAAAACAGACGGTTAGAAGTATAAAAATCAATAATAACCCAACACAAAGTCCCAAGGAAATCATTAAGGCTTTTGAAAACTTTTATACAAATTTATATAAGAAAAAGACCACAATAGAGTCTCAGGAGACAACTAGTCTACCCTTGGAGAAAGAAGGGAAAGAAGCACTAGAGAGCGAGATTACAGTTCAGGAAATAAGAGATGTAATAAAAGAACTTTAAAAAGGCAAATCGCCAGGGCTAGAT
>NW_015160871.1:405876-407117 GCF_001447785.1 Gekko japonicus
AGGGATGGGGAAAGGGTTCTTACAGGCAATTCAGGAGATACATAAGGGAGGGAATGCGAAAGTAAGAGTAAACAATGAACACTCACAAGCATTTCCCATACAAGGAGGAGTAAGACAAGGATGCCCACTATCCCCACTTATATTCATAATAGCAATAGAACAATTAGTGGAACGGATTAGAAATTCGGAAAGAATAGAAGGCTATAAGATAGGCAATGAAGAAATAAAGCTCAATTTATTGCTGATGATACAATAGTAATCATGACAAACCCTAAGGAAGGAGTTAATGAGGTTAAGATTATCCTAGAAGGCTTTGAAAAGTGTTCAGGGCTAGGAGTTAACATGGCAAAATCAGAAATCATATATCTTAATGTAAATAGAGAAGAAAGGCAGGAGATAAATAGGAGCACGAACATAGGACTGGGTGTTAAGAAGTTTTAATACTTAGGTATAGTTTTGCAAAAAAATATTGACAAAATGATAAGAGATAATTATGAAAAAATATGGAAAAAATAGAGAGGGACATGAAAAGATGGAAATATAAAACACTAGGGATATCATCTAGAATAAGAAGTGTTAAAATGTTCTGGGTACCAAAGTTAACGTACCTATTTCAAACGCTGCCACTGGGATCGATGAAAAAAAAATTGAACAATGGAACAGAATATTAAAAGAGTGGATATTCAACAGCAAAAAATGTAGGTTTCATAAGAGAATAATATATAGTCACAAGTCAGAATTAGGATGGGGAATCCCGGACCTAAACAACTATTATGATGCTTTTAACCTAAAACCATTATTAGAAATAAGCGAGGAAAAGGTACAGAACTGGGTGAATTTTGAGAATGAAATCAATAGTAATATATGTAGATTTGGTATTTTTTCTATAGTAACGAGAAACCTAACAATAGGCCCTAGAAGAGCATCATTAGAAATTTGGAAGAAATGGCAACCCTATTGGCTAGGGAAAGTTTCAAGATGGGCTCCCCTCAAAACTATCAACAAGGAAGTGCAAGAAATTAAATGGTGGGAAATGCTAAAAATTAAAGGTGAGTGGGTGATATGTTTAGTGGTGATATGTTTAGTGGCAATATGTTTAGAGTGGGCGATATGTTTAGTGGTGGAAATCTAAAACCCTTACAGGAAATAACAGAAGAGATAGGCAAATAATATTGGTTAAAAATAGCAGGGCTATATAAGACAGTTAAAATGATCAGCGAAAAGGAAGACCTCTGGACAGA
>NW_015160871.1:408474-410095 GCF_001447785.1 Gekko japonicus
AGGTGGCTCGAGGGGCGTCATCTCCAAGCGAAGAACAGAACCTACGCCATTTATAATCGTAGGACCTCCGCGTAGTGGGTTTCCTGGAATTCAACAGGACATTCCTTACACGGGCGGAGAAGCCAATGTCATTATCCTCCATGCCGTCAATTTCAGCTGTGGTATGTTGTGATGTAGGACTGGGGAGTCGGAGAGGAGGAGGAGGTCCAGAGCTGGAGGGAATTGATGGTAAGTTCCCTGTGATAGCTCGAGGACTGCTGAAAACCAAGGTTGTCTTGGCCATCATAGAGTTAGTAGGATACAGTCCGCAGCGTCGTTGAGAATCTTGTGGACCACTCTCAGAAGCAGAGGTAAGGGGGGGAAACAGGTAAAGGAGTCCCGTAGACCAAGGGTAAAGGAGGCTGTCTCCCAGAGATTGTAGGTGTTTGCCTCCTCGACAGCAAAACAAAGGACACTTTTTGTTGTTTCATGTGGCAAAGAGGTCGACTTGGGGAACTCCCCACTTGTGGAAGAGTGGGAGGAGGTATGTTGGGTTCATCCCCCACTCGTGGAGGCTGAGTCCCGCTCGACTTAGATGGTCTGCCTGCACGTTCATGTGACCGGGAATGTGAGTGGCCACAAGGAATATATTGTTGGCTATGCATAAGTCCCACAATTGGATGGCAAGGTTTCATAGGCAAAGGGACACTGTGCCTCCCTGCCTGTTGACGTACGAAAGCACTGTGGTGTTGTTCGTGAGGACCGCGACATATTTTCCTTTGATCAACGGTAGGAAGCTGGCTACTGCATGTCGTATAGCCAGCAGTTCCAGGAAGTTTATGTGACGCTTCCTCATCCGTGCGTCCCATTTGTCTCCAACCGAGAGGCCCATGGAGTGTGCACCCCATCCTGTCAGGGAAGCATCCGTCGTAATGGTGACCTCGGGTGACGGAGGGTGGAAGGGCGCTCCCTGGAGGATATTCAAAGGGACAGTCCACCAAAGTAAAGAGTCCTGTATGCTGGGAGGAGGGGATAGGACGACAGTGTGTGCGGTTTTCGACAGGCCATAATTGCGGATGAACCAGAGTTGTAAAGGGCGCATTTTTAGTCTTGCAAAGACGAGAACTGACGTTGTTGCAGCCATCAGGCCAAGCAGCCTCTGAACTTGGAAGGCAGTGACAGAGGTTTGAGTATGGCCGACAGTGGCTAAGGAGATGATATCTGTTGCCCTGTCATGGGGCAGGTAAGCCATGCATGTGTGAGAACCCAGTATTGCGCCAATGTACTGTATGCGCTGGACCGGACACAATTGGGACTTTAGTCGATTGACTCAGAGGCCCAGATTCTCCAATAGTGCTACAGTCTCTGTGACATTGGAGACCAGGGCGTTCTTGGCAGGTGCTACCAGAAGCCAATTGTCTCTGTGCAGGTAGATGGAGATACCCCTGAGACGGAGGAAGGCTGCAACTACAATCATAGTTTTTGTGAAGACCCTTGGGGCGCTGGATAGGCCGAATGGAAGGGCCGTATACTGATAATGCTGTTGACCAATCGCAAAGCGTAGCTATTGGCGGTGGAAGGGATGGATAGTGATGTGGAAATACGCATCTTGGAGGTCGAGGATGGCCATCCAGACGTGTCT
>NW_015160871.1:410441-421810 GCF_001447785.1 Gekko japonicus
CCTCATCCGTGCGTCCCATTTGTCTCCAACCGAGAGGCCCATGGAGTGTGCACCCCATCCTGTCAGGGAAGCATCCGTCGTAATGGTGACCTCGGGTGACGGAGGGTGGAAGGGCGCTCCCTGGAGGATATTCAAAGGGACAGTCCACCAAAGTAAAGAGTCCTGTATGCTGGGAGGAGGGGATAGGACGACAGTGTGTGCGTTTTTCGACAGGCCATAATTGCGGATGAACCAGAGTTGTAAAGGGCGCATTTTTAGTCTTGCAAAGACGAGAACTGACGTTGTTGCAGCCATCAGGCCAAGCAGCCTCTGAACTTGGAAGGCAGTGACAGAGGTTTGAGTATGGCCGACAGTGGCTAAGGAGATGATATCTGTTGCCCTGTCATGGGGCAGGTAAGCCATGCATGTGTGAGAACCCAGTATTGCGCCAATGTACTGTATGCGCTGGACCGGACACAATTGGGACTTTAGTCGATTGACTCAGAGGCCCAGATTCTCCAATAGTGCTACAGTCTCTGTGACATTGGAGACCAGGGCGTTCTTGGCAGGTGCTACCAGAAGCCAATTGTCTCTGTGCAGGTAGATGGAGATACCCCTGAGACGGAGGAAGGCTGCAACTACAATCATAGTTTTTGTGAAGACCCTTGGGGCGCTGGATAGGCCGAATGGAAGGGCCGTATACTGATAATGCTGTTGACCAATCGCAAAGCGTAGCTATTGGCGGTGGAAGGGATGGATAGTGATGTGGAAATACGCATCTTGGAGGTCGAGGATGGCCATCCAGACGTGTCTCCGAAGCAATGGCATGATCTGTTGTAGGGACACCATGCGGAAGCGGTGGTAGGTCACGAAATGATTCAGTTCCCTGAGGTCTAAGATGGGTCGAATGCCTCTGTCTCTCTTCGGGACTGTGAAGTATCGAGAATAAAACCCTGTCCCTCGGAGGTGTGGTGGTACCTGTTCGATGGCCCCCTTCTGCAGAAGGACGGACACCTCTTCGAGAAGAAGTGGGGAAGGGGGCGTGGATACGACGACAGGAGTATTGGGGTTCTGTTGGAACTGAATTTGGACAGCACCCACTCGTCTGAGATGAGGTGAGGTCAATTTTGAAGGAAGGGTGACAGACGGGTTTGAGCTGACTCGGTGACTGGTAACAACTACAACAATAACACAGTCCACAGTAAACAATGACCAAGGAAAAACAATAAATAACAACTGTGCACTGAAAAACCCGCACAAGAGCTATTAAAAAGAGAGTTCAACACAATAAGTAATGCAATACATGTAATCCATCATAGGAAAATACACAAGTCCATAATATCCCAAAGGGAAAGAACAAAGTCCAGAATAACAATCTCTCAAAACAATCAAGTCTGGAATAGATGTCCACAATGACGTCTGGAATAGATGTCCAACACTTTTCCTAGGTATTGATTAGTGTTTCGGACTTCAGGAACTACAAGCTATAAAAACATAGAATACATCATACTAATAAAATACAAACATTTAAACCACATAATATTTTACCAAATACAACCATTTTTATAACCATATTTTATAACCATTTTTATCAACATTAAACATTTATTTTAAACAGTCTCATGCAATCTTACCCACTACAGGAAGTCTCATTGAAGTTTCTTAACAGGTAAACATTATTCAGTTTCTCTGTAAAAGATAATATCTCCTTAGAATTAATCATATGATTTACAAAGCAGAAAATATGGACCACTACATAATCTATGGGCCAAGTCTCCTAAGCTTTAGAAAGCACCTACAAGGGGCGTAGCGTCGTCGATGTGAACGGTCGCATCCTCCAGAGCTCCCGTCTCACCCTGCCTAAAAACAACGAAAACTGGCGATAAAATCTACCTCCGAGCCGGATAAATAATGGGAAAATCTTACAAAAACAAAACAGCGAAAAACCCTTTACAGAACTTCACAGTCTCAACGTATTAAAGTGATTTTAAGGAACTTAAGACTGATTTACTTCAGTCCCTGTCAACAAGTGTGGCTGAACTTTTACTCCCACTTCAAACGCAGTTAACAGACGTTAAAAAAGATTTAGCGGATACAAACAAACAGGTGGAAGACAACGCTACTCTAACGCAAACCATACAGGAGAACTTAAAGACTCTTCAGGAAAAAGAGCAGCAAACAGCAGCCAGACTGAATGCCTTGGAGAACAAATGGCGTCTTCTTAACCTGAAATTTCGGGGCTTGAAAGAGGATATCGACCAAGGTAATAATCTCCTCCCAACGCTTGTAGAATGGCTAGCTAAAATCTTAAAATTAGAGCAAGGCAAGTTGCCTACTCTACTAAAAGCGTACCGCCTAGGTCCCTTGGTGCTTGCTAAACCTAACAGTCCAAGAGATGTGCTGGTGCAATTTTTATACCCAACTACCAGAACAAAGATCCTTAATGAAGCCAGAAAAAAGGGTTCTTTGGACTTTGAGGGCACTAAGGTGCTAGTTCTGTTGGACCTATCTACTGAAGCTCTGGACAAAAGAAGATCGTTAAAATCAGTAGCAACAAAGCTTTTTGAAGCTCGAGTTAGATTCAGATGGAGTGCGGCATCTGCCATTCAAGTGTATAGAAACGGAACGCTACTGCAAGCTACAGACGCTGTCTCTGGAATTGCTTTACTAAAGAACTTAAACATCAACCTAACAGAAGAAGAAGAAAGGAAGATTTTGAACACTTGAGAACTGTAACCCTTCTACATTATACCAAGCATTGTACCTTTTTCCGGCCACGAAAAGAACAGTGAGTAACCAGTGAACTCTTAATGGCGCAGTTTTATTTGAAACTGCGTCACAACCCAGCACGCAGCTATCATTCAAAAATGGACTAAATAAGTTTATATGTTTAACTTTGTATTAAAGTATAGTTTTGTTAAACTTTGTGATCTTATTGACAGATATGATGAACATTTTTTGTATGTATTTTTTGAGTATTTTTAGATTTTACGTTCATTTAAACCGTATATATGCTGAAATATATAGCGGTGACTATTTTATTTATTTTCAGTAAAAGTAGTATATATGGTGAGAAGTACTAAAAGAGCTTTAAGTGTTATGAATAAGTAAAATGTAAAGAAAGCACTACTAAAAATGGATCAGCAAGCATAAGAAGAAACCTCTGTATGAAGTAATATAGAAAGGGAACTCCTAATGCTGGCATTAACTATTATTCTTTTTATATGTCTTTTTTTATGTTACAAAAACCAAAAGTAATTTTATATGTTTATAAGGGACTAATATATGATGCAATATATTGAAAGAACTTTATTTTTTATATTTTTAGGGGTTTTATTGTATTGCTAATATATGAAGTAATATATTAGGAAATTAATTTCAGTCATTTTAGTTGATTTTTTTATAGTGCAATATATGAAGTAATATATATGCTATGTTAAAAATATTTTCAGTTCATTAAATAAATAGAAATTGTTAATTTTGTATAAAAACCTTTATATTGAGTTAATTCATAAAAATGATAAGAGAATGATAGATAAATTCATAGGAGGTTGTTACTCCTGCCCCGTGGCTGGAGACAGAACCTGTTTTAGGCCTGGAGGGAAAATGGTCTTTTGTTTATTTTATATTACGTACACCAAATCGCCATTATGATCCCAAATCTACATATAGGCAGGGTTAAGGGAGGAAATGTAGATAACAAAACACTTTTCAACCACTACAGAACCCCGGAAAATTTCTAGTGGACAGGTGCCAAAGCTATTCAACAATAAATTTTTATTTATTTATTTATTTATTTATTTGTTACATTTATACCCCGTTTACCCCATATAACTGGGGTTTTTTTTATTTGTTATTTTTTCCAAGTTAGAGTGGTATTAAGATTGGAGAGGGAGGAGAAGTTTAATAGCATTTAAGTAGTTTTTGTTTTCTTGTTGTATATTTTATTTTATTGACCACTTTTTTCTTTGTATACAAGGCAATATGTCTCAAGGCTACCAGTTTGCCACCTGGAATGCAGGAGGCTTGAACAACAAGATAAAATTGAAAAGAGCTTCAAATTTTTGGGCTAAAAAACATGTTAATATATGTTGTCTACAAGAAACACACGTAAAATCAACTGATGGACCAATTTTTAAAAATAAATGGTTTACGCAGCAATTTCTTGCCCCAGGTTCATCGAAGTCTAGGGGAACAGCAATTGTTCTCTCTAGAGATTTCCCTTTTCAGTGCCACCAAAGCTTGAAAGACCCTAGGGGTCACTTTATTTTTATTAAAGGCACCCTAGAAAACACAGCCTTAACAATTGCTTCAATTTACGCCCCAAATTTAAATCAAGCTCAATTTTTGAAAACAACCTTAAAAACTCTAATGGAATTTAAACAGGGTGAAGTTTTAATTGGTGGAGACTTGAACCTTATAAATAATCCCAATAGGGATAAAACTTTAAAAAAAAGGAGATAAGCAAAAAAAGCCTAGGAAAACTGAAATGGAAAATTTTTTAGAAACATATAATTTAAAGGACATATGGAGACAATGTAATCCAGACGAGAAACAATTTACTTTTTTCTCACATAGGCACAATGTTTACTCTAGAATTGACTACCTACTTACCACTACCCCCTTTATGAACCAAATTCAATCAGCAGAAATTGGTTCCTGTACTATTTCGGACCATGCTTGGGTAACCTGTACCTTCCTCCCAAAAGATATAAAAAACAAGTACCAACGTGGTCTTTTAATTCTCTTTTATTACAGAATGAAGTCAATTGTACAGAAATAAAAAATATATATTGCAGATTATTTTAAATTTAATGCGAACTGTGAAGCCTCCACAATTAATATATGGGATGCTTTTAAAGCAGTCCTGAGAGGCCAACTTATAGCTCTCTCGTCAGCGATAAAGAAACAAAGTAATAAAATTATGCAAGAGCTGCAGGAATACATTAAAAACTTAGAACTGAAACATATGAGGTATGGTGGTAAAAAGCACTTTAAAAAATTGAATTTAGAGAGGAAAAAACTTGAGCTTTTGGAAACTTCCTTGGTACGACTTCAAACCTTTAAAATTTATTCTAGGTGGTATTTAACGCCGGACCGTTTATATAAATGTAAATTTAAAGCAACTCCACTTTGTTGGAAGAGCTGCGATTTAAAGGGAGACTTTCAACATTGTTGGTGGTCCTGTAGAAAAGTAAACAAATTTTGGAATAAAATTTTGAGTGAAATTTACAAAATTACATCTATCAACCTTAGTCATTCTTTTGAGTCACTGATGTTGAACTATTGGCCTAACATAAACTTGACTAAGCAACAAAGTGAAGTGCTGATATTGATGCTATTTGCTGCTAAATCTCTTCTAGCCCAAAAATGGAATACACGCAGAGTTCCAGATGTCTCTCAGTGGTACGTAAAACTGTGGAATGTAATAATGGCAGATAAAATTTCTATTCAATTGAAAGTAGCTCAAGGTATGTTGAAAGATAACAACTTTATTGAAAAGTGGTTCACGTTTTTTACATATGTTACGTCGCATAGACACCTGAATTATTTATTGCCACAGAATTATGACAAAATAATGGTATATTAATTTCGTATTAATGTTGTGCATTCGAAAAATGTAAGATTTAGCCTTGTTGCCTGTTTGATTGTTATATGTTTTGGTTTGTTATATTTGAATAAGAAAAAAATAAAAACATGTAACAAAGAAAGCACCTACAAGGGTTGCTACTATGTATGTTGGACCAAACATGCCTCAGAGTAACTAACCTACTGTTACATTTTATAAATATACATTGAATACAGCTGGTGCTACCCTATTGAATCTTAAAGGTGCAACCACCCTATTAACCTATGTACTTAAAGTTGCCATCTCCAGGCAGCCAATTTCTGGAGATGTCCACTGACTGAATCTGTTATCATGATATAATAAAACTGTCAAGTTGACATAACATTGGAAGTCTTAAATTAACCTGCTAGGTTAAATATAGGGGTTTAAACAGCTACATGTCCCTCAAGCAGGTTTATACCTTGTCACCCAGAAGATGAAATTACTGGAGTCTCTTTTTAATAGCTCTTGTGCGGGTTTTTCAGTGCACAGTTGTTATTTATTGTTTTTCCTTGGTCGGTGACTGGTAAGTCAAAAACCATGCTTGGAGGGTTTGGACTGTTTGGTGCGGGAAGCTTGTTGTCTGGAGCCGAATTTTGGGTTATGGTATGCAGGTTTTTGGGCTCCGGAGGACGTTCTTGGTCTCAACCATGTATCTGGAGATTGATGAGTTGGGGTACGTCTCTGCCAGGACCTCGACCAGGTGCGAGGACGGTATTGTTGCCTTGCAGAGGACGATATCCCTAGAGCTCGAGATGCCTTTATACTCTTATCTAACTCCTGCAGAGTAGAATCAGTAGTGGCATTAAAAAGACCCTGGCCATCGAAGGGAAGGTCTTCCACATAAGACCTAGTGTCTAACGGGAGGTTAGTATTGCGGAGCCAGGAATGTTTTCTGAGAGCTATTGCAGAAGCCATCGTTCGTGAAGATGCTTCGAGGACATGTTTGGTCGTGTTGAGCTGTTGTTTTGCCAACACAATGCCTTCTTTTTGGATGACTCTAGTCACCTGAAGTTTGTCGTCTGGGAGATGGGTGAGAAGTTCCCAAAGAGTATACTGATATCGGTTCATACAGGCCAGGTAGTTAGAGGCCTTGACTCCTAATGCTCCTGTAGAGTAGAAGCGCTTGCCGAAGGCATCCAATTTCTTACCCTCCTTATCTAAAGGAGTGGAATGGGTTCTTTTAGATTTGGAGGAGGACGTTACCACCATTGAGTTAGGCTGTAGGTGAGAGAAGAGGAACTCGGCATCTGACTCTTGGACTCTGTGATCCAATTTCCTTGTGGACACAGGAGCAGACGAAGGCTTTAGCCATGGTGATTTTGCTGCCTGCAGTAGTACTGAGGACATGGGCAATGCCAAGGTGGACGAGGTATCAAGCTGAACTATGTCGTAAACTGTCGTCTGTGGGTGTTGCCGGACGACAGAGAGACCTAAAGAGTGGGCCATTCTCTTGACTAAATCAGTGTATGAGGTAAGGTTGTCCGATGGAGATACAGGTAAGTCCTCCGCAACATCTTGGTTGGGAGATGCATGGTCTGGAGAGGTATGAGCCTCAGAATCCTCCGTATCTGAGTCCTCTTCCATGAAATCAGAGGAGTCTTGTTGTGGCGTGTGGACCGATATGTCCTGTTGAGAAGGTACTGGTTTCGGTTGGACGACAGGAACGACAGGGTTTGGAGTGACCGGAGGATTGAGTGGACGACTTGGTTCCAGAGTATGGTGGGACAGATCGACTATAGGAGGACGCGACAGAGATGCCGAAGGTCTCGACTTGTGTGGGGATCTCGACCTATGAATGGAGTGGGTCGAGTAGTGATCCCAGTCAGAATAGCCCGCTGGAGTCAACCACGGCATGGACGGTGGGTAAGCCCCGTAGAGGTACCTCGTTGATCCCACGGTATTGGCGGTGGGGGAGGCAGGAAGTCTCTGGGGGAGCGGCTTCTGGACTGTGGACGTCTGGGAGACAAGGCAGTAGCTAGTCTGTGTGTATTGTCCGTGTAATTTCGGTCGTCGATATCGACAGATTGAGTGAGCAGACGAGGAGGGTAACGCTGCGTGTCACATGAGGCATATCGGTGCAGACGTGGATCAACATCGGGAGCTTCCGATACCGTCAATGCCGACGAAATAGAAGGAGAGGGAGAAGGCTCAGCACCCATTTGGTGACTTAGGAGCTCTACCGTCTCGATGTCGGAGTAAGGACGCTCCACTTGTTGGATGGGGGAATCCAATAGTTGGATGGTCGGTATCGGTGGAGGGAGTTGGGCCTTCGATATCGATACTGCCGTTGGAGCGGGAGGCACTTTTGGGGCATCACCCAGTGCAGGCTTCCCCTTCTTTGCCGCCTTGGAGGTGCCCTTCTTTGTGGACTTATGCTCTGTACTTGCTAGCCTTCTTTTTGATTGGCGTTGAGGCGGACGATCATGTCTTCGATGTCGAGGGCTTTGGTATCGGGCGGTCGACATCGGAGGCAGGTCTCGATGCCAGAGCTGTCGATGTAGACGGTCTCTCCTCCATCGCTGAGGCGGGAGCAAGGGCCAATTCAAGCAGCGCCACTTTAAGGCTCGCGGCGGGGTTCTTTCTCGTTTGGTTAGAGAATCGAGCGCAGTGACGACAGGACTCTGGCATGTGAGACTCTCCAAGGCAAAAAATGAAGAGGGTATGACGGTTGGGAGGAGCAAGTTTGCTACCACAACGTCTGCATCTATTGAAAAATCCCCACTTCTTCTCCATAAGAAGAGAAGTGGAGAAAAACGGTTGGGGGGGGGCGGCCCGAAGGCCTGAGGTAAATTCCCCTCAGAAGAAAATAAAGGTGTTTTTTTAAAAGTTTTTTAGAGAACAAATCACTAAAAAAAGATAAAATAAAGAACGGAAATAAGAACTGAGAGCTAAGAGCTGAGAGCTGCGAGGCAAAAGCGAACCATGAACCGATCAGACCGACGACGAAAGAGGTCTTTCCAACACGGCGGTAAAAAAGGAACTGGCGGGATGTCCGCGCCCACCCCTCTGGGCATGCGCGGTGGGGTTCCTGCGCATGCCCAAGGGACTGGGCCCGAAAATCCGTTAAAAGAGCTTGCTACAGTACCGATCAATCCAGCGCGTGCGCACTAGATCCCATTGGTGTGAAACACAGAGACCACGTCGAAGATCTTGACTATAAATTCCTTACAAAATGGTATAAGACACCAGCACAGCTAGCTAATATGATTCCAGGATTGAGTTCGGTGTGCTGGCACTGTAAACAGTCTAAAGGTTGGTATGCACACATGTGGTGGGAATGTGCAGAAGTAAAGTCATTCTGGAGGGAAATTGTTGAAATTATTAGAAAAGTATGCAACATAACATTAACTATAGACTTTAATCTAATGTTGTTAAGTACAATAGGAAGCCCGTTACTGGATAGGACTACTCAACATTTAGTTAAGGCTATGTTACTGGCGGGAAAGGCGGTTATAGCTTTAGGTTGGAAAGACAAAAGTAAATGGACAATAGAAATCTGGCACAACTATTTGTTTGACTTTATACAGTCAGATATCGTGGCGTCAATCAACAAGGGAACAACATGGGAAGAAAAATCCACGGAAATTAAGACCAGATGGAAGACCTACCCAGATTGGATACTGAAAGAAAAAAGAAAAGACATTCAGTGGAAGATAAAGATTAAAAGGGAGGGAGGGAGGGAGGGAGGTACAAATATTTGATATAACAGACTGAACAAACAATAATAAATATATATATATATATATATATATATTTTTTTTTAAAAAAGAGTCCCTCAGGGCTCAGAATCCTCTTAACCATGGATCTTTATCTTCCCTTTGCGCTGAGTAGCAGGTGGGAGAGAATCCAAGTATAACTAGATGCAACTCTTTTTTTCATAACATTTTATTAATAGAAACAATATAAACATATAAAAGGTAAGGTTATGATGTACATCACTGCTTAGTTACAACTGAATAGTAAATACATAGCTTACTCAACATGTAAACAACTATATTTCTAGTGACATGGTTACATTCACTATATTACCAGAGGTGCATTGTATTAATTACCTGTGGGATTTCACTTTGTTCAATTAAGTATTGTAAAATAGGAAACCATATTGTTACAAAAGATGATGAGTATGTAAAAGTATGCTTCTCATTAATGTTTTCAGTAATTTTAGACATAATGTACATATTCCAAAGTTTTGTGTACCAATGCCGTCTTAATGGGTTAATATTACTTTTCCAGTAACAACTGTATTCTTTGCTGCTGCCAATAAAATTGCTATTCTTTTTTTGTGTGTCAGTAAAACATCCATTTGAGTTCCATCTATTTAACAATATATGTTCTGCAGTAAGATGTACTACTTGTCCTGTTATCTGGGCTATTTGATTTAGTACATCTTTCCAAAATAGTTCCAATTTTGGGCATTCAAGCCAACAGTGCAGATATGTTCCAAAACTAGATGCAACTCTTGATTTACGTAAGTGGTGTACAACAACCAGCCTTCACACATGGGAAGTGTCTGCTTCAAGTTCTCCCAGATTTCTTTTTTGAAATACTAATTTTACTTCTTTTTAAAGCCAAATACCTAATTACTATTAAGGGCTTTCTCCAACAGTAGATCCTCTTTGCTCTTTAGAGAAAGGAAATTCCACAGTCACTTAGCAGAAAACAGATTTCTGAAAAGAGGGAGATGAAAAAGATTTTGGTCTCTAGGCAAAATGGAAATGGATTAAGTTTACCAACTCAAAATGGCAGCCAAAAGACTGGTGTCCATAATACTTCTGTTGGGCAGTAATTATGCAGTTATCAAGATATAGAGGACAACTACTTGGCCTACCTTACATGTATCATTTATTGGGGACCCATCCAAATGCTCCTCTAAGATGCACCTTAATGCACCTCTAAGATGCACCCCAATGGCTTCTGCTTCAGAACGCTCATAGCCCCCTCTGGACTAGCAGATTATGGTTATATGGAGCTGCCATTTGTATGACCCTACAGCCTCCTCATGTATCCACCTATCTGCCTCATTTCTATCCTGCTTGTCTTCCAAGGACAACACGTGTGGTTTACCCTCCTTCATTTTACTAACATAATAATCCTGGTTAGGGGCTGAGAGATGGCAGCTTGCTCAAGGAGACCCAGTGAGCTTCATGACTTGGTAAGGATTTCAACCCAAGTGTCCCCTATTCCAGCTACCACACCACATTCACATTTATAAAGAGTATGTGTGCTACTGCCTAAGCTTCCATAACAAGTACTTCATTTTTTCATGCTGCAATAGTACATATGAATTTGCCACGCTGTTGATGTCATCTGCCTCTGGATCCTTCTCTCTCTCTCTCTCTCTCTCTCTCTTTTCACACCAGAGTAACTGCTCTGCTCATGAAAACATTTGCATCTATCTTACCTGTTTATTGACTAGAGAATCTCTTGCTCCTTGATTTGTATGTGTGTCCCCCTCCCCCACGAGGGCATAATAAGCAGAAGTTCATTTTGCAAAACCAGGCAAGAAAAATGTACTTTTCTAAAGCAGGAAGCCCAAAACATAGAGAATACCTGTTATTTAAATTTCATGGGAAGCATCAACAGTTTTTCACCTGCAAGCTGTAAGAAAATACATTCATTTCATACATTTTCCATGCACATTCCACATTATTTTGCCTATCCTTGGATGACTTTCTCTGCCCTACTGATAAACCTTTTTTGCCATGGATGATGTCTGAGAGGAGACAGAGATAATCCCTTGGGAGGAGGGTGCTCCCATGCATTTATTTCCATAATGCAT
>NW_015160871.1:421886-446950 GCF_001447785.1 Gekko japonicus
CGCATTATTACTGAATACTCTTTTTTGTTCATGTCGGTAAGACTATTTTTCAAAATTAGACAAGTAAGAATAATATTCAAGAAAAGGAATGCAGCCACATTAGCGAGCATACATTTTAATAAGTAAATTGAAGGTAGTGCAAATTAAACAACTTTACTCCACCAGTGTGCAGTTATTAATCTGCCCTGCAATTAGCACTCAAAGTCTTTCCAGGAATGAAAAAACTGATCTGTCATCTGGCCTCACCTGGCAGAAAATACCTCCAGTGATCTCAACCTGTAACTAAATGAGGTTATTCTCAAAGGACTCAATTAGACAATATATGTGACATGAGTTGGGTTGGGGATTATCTAACCCAGGGGTATCAAACATGAGGCCCGGGGGCCAGATCAGGCCCCCAGAAGGCTTCTATCAGGCCCACAGTGGAACTGGCAGTCTTTTGCTTCTTCTTCCAGTTCTGCTGTTGCTGCGTCATCGTAGCTTTGCAGCTTACAGATACACACCTGAACAGTATACTCAAGACTGCAGCAGCACAGACATCTTGATGCAATAATTCAGAGCAAGAGGTGTCAGTTATCAGACACTGCTAAATAAACAAAACATTGCAAGAGTGCTAATGTTTTAAGCATGTTTTAAAGTTTAAAAAAACCTTTCTGTTTGTGTCTTTTATAAAGTTTATATCTCCGCTACCTGGCATTATATTTTATGACACACATGGCCAGGCCCAACAAGGTCTCATTTATGTCAGATCCACCCCTCATATCAAATGAGTTCAACACCCTTGATCTAACCCAACTCATGGAACATCCAGGAACTAACATTCCCAAGCGCTGCAGGGATGAATTTGCCACAGGAGCATGGTGCAGGGAGACTTCCCTCAGCCTTCCCTCGCGCACCATTTCCCTGAGCAAAAAACAGCTACCGTGGAGGCTATGGAACCCCAGAGCAAGGCAGACACATGGCTGTTTCAGCTGAGGAATGTGGCATGGAAGGGAAGGCTACCTTCCCCTGCACAGTGCTAGAGAGGCAAATATAGCCCTGCAGCACTTGGGAATGTTTGTTCCTGGATGTTACATAAAACTCCTGTAAAATGTATCATCTCATCAAACCCATTTTCAGTTTATTACAATCCAAGATAAGCAGTCAAGACTATCAACGATACATAATACGCATTGAATGCATAAAATAGATATTCTGCACAGAAAATGTATAATTAATAGTAATAATAAAATTATTAAAATAGTAGACCATGTTCTTCTGCCTTGCAGAATCTTACTACCTTAAGGGTAGTTTTTGTTAAAACCGTCGGCAAGAGAAGTATAAAAAACATTTGATCTACCTAGGCTGCGGTCACACGGAACAGAAGCCACACAAGTGAGACGGAAAACAGGTGGAGTTTCTGGGCGTGATCTCACCAGCACATCTGGGAAGCGTAGCACTCCCGTGGCTCAACCGAGGCTTCCAACCGAAACTGCGTGGCAAAAAACTAGTACCTCAGAGGTACTAGTTTCCGGAAAATGCGGGGCAAGGGCGGGCGTCTGATCGCGTTTCCGGTGGCATCCGGCGCCCGCCCATGTCCCCTTGCAAATAAGGTGTGTTTTTTTTGTCCAAATCTCTGTGGATGCGCACACGCACCCAACGGAGCATGCGCATTTGTCGTGTACACACACAAAAAAAACACAGTTTGCTGCGGCGCGCGCTTCTTCATTGCGCGCCGGCTTGTCCTGTGATCAGCACCTCTCCCTTGCCATGGAACCTCCACAGGACTTCCACGGGAGGTCTGATCGCGTAACTGCGCAGTAGTTTGCCCCAGGGCAAACAGCCACGCTTCTCCTCCGCAGTTTCCTGCCTGTGTGACCGGGGCCCTAGATGTTTGAACAGAATTGGGTTAATATATGTGTTCTGAATGTCCTGATGAAATCAGTAATGTAAGAGGATATGTTTGATTGTTTCTGCCATTTCAGATGGACAAGAGCAGAGACATTGATTGTACATATGGGATATTTGCATATCTCCCTTCAAGAAGGGCTGATGAGAAGACATTAAAATGGACTAGAGTGAAAGCTATGCAGTGTTTGGGGACTTCTAATGTATAAAGGCAATTTGATGGAATGAAATGTTTTGTTACAGTTCCCCACTGCGGGGGCATAGTGGGCCTGTGATCTGTTGACTTGAAGGGCAGCATCCCATAGTCTCTGTTTGATTAGTGCTCTAGCTCCTTGGTACCCAAGATGCAGTAAGCCTGTGCGGGAGAAACCAAATAGTTACATTTTGCTTTCTATGGCTCTCACCCACCTTGAGTGAAAACTGTCTGAGAGGATTAATGAAGTTAATCTGGGTTGGGGGGGAGGTTTAACTTGAGCCAAGAGCATATAGCTTGGAACCAGGCACGTACTTCCATTGGAACCACCCCTGCATCTAGCGTAAGCTTCTAGCCTCTAGCTTAAACAGGGCACTGAGTACACAATGAGGAACACCAAATAAGGATCTGAAGAATTTGGACTGGACTGCTTCTAGGTTACAGTAGTCATGGTACAGACATGTCTGTGAACCATACATGAGCTGGGGTACCACCTTGCCCTGAAAGACTTTCAATGCATATGGTATGTGAGCATCCCCTTTTGTGAAGAAGAATCTTCAAGTTGCTGGAGCCGCTCTTTAGACAGACTCAATTACACGGGAAAGCTGAGCTGTCCATGCTCCAGATGGTTGGAATGCTACAGCTAGATATCTGAACACTTTAACTTGTTCGATCCCATGGCCGTCAATCTGCCACCTGTGTTTCATAAACCTTTTAGAAAAAACAAGAATTTCAGTCTTTACAAGATTGATTGTTAAGTGTTTCCATTTCCAGGCCTGCCTCGGAGATTCATCCTTTTGTTTTAAAGATCCCTCAGATGCATATACATCTGATTCCTCTTAGCCTGATGTTAATACCTAAATCTGAAGCTTTGTTTGGCTTGAATCCCAATCAGCCAATTCAGATTCCCCCCCCACAGGAGCCCCAAAGTCCCCCCAAACAGTTGGGAGGGAGTTTTTGCCTCATACTGGAGGGAGAAAGGCAAAGCTCCACTCTACAGCTTGTGCCTGCCAAACACTATTCAGGATCCAACCGTTAGAGAGTGAGAGGTAACAGAACACAGCTTTCTAGCTTGTGCTGAGGAAATAGACTTCATTCAAACAGATGCACGTCTGCGAGAGACATGTCTTCTTGAGTACACACGAACACTTCCTTCTGCCTCCTGTCAATCCTGTGCTAAATGAACTAAGGTTCAACATCCTGCTGTGTAAATGCCCCAGCATGCAATACACATAATGGCAAAAGCGATCTACTATGAAAAAGATGCAGCTCTTTCAGAAATCCTGAAAGGCAAGTTGAGAATCAGGACAGAGGAAAACTGAATACAAACATTTATTGAGGGGATAATATACAATCAGTTGGACCAGAGAATTAGCAACCTCAATGCAGTCAAAGTAATATTAAGCATACAACAATAATACTCAGCACTAGAACCATGCTAAGTGACAAGTATTCCAAGTACACACACACACACTACTGAAGTGTTTCACTTAAGAGTGAGGCAACAGGCTGGAGGGCAGGGGAGAAGACAAAACTGGTTATAGCTATCTATCCAGACAAAGTTAGGATGCCCAATATGTGGGTACAGATATACAAGGCCAAGTAATCCTAGAAGGTAATCTGGGGAAAGCACAGATACAACACATGGTGAGACAGGTACCTTATCAATCCATAAGACCAAGATGGGCTCAGGAAGGTCAAAATATATGTACTAGGAGTTCAAGGCAAAAACCCAGTAGTGATCCAGCAGGGAAGATAAGTACGAAATCGTATAAAAACTAGAAGGGGGACCCGCAATACTCGTGGGGGGGGGGGAGCTCCATGCGGAGGAGGAGGAAGCAGCCACAGGTAAGCCTTCTCCCCCCCGGCACCAACGGCGAGGCCCGCATGGCTCCCGCCGGCTCTGCCAAGCCTTCTCCCCCCCTCAGTACCAATGGCGAGACCTGTGTGGCCCCCAGCCATCCAGCCTGCTAAGCCATCCCCCTCCCCGCACCATCAGCGAGGCCCATGCGGTTCCCGCTGGGCCCCCAAGCCTTCTCCCCTACCCCCTGGCACCAATGCTGAGGCCCGCACGGCTCCTAGCTGTCCAGCCCGCCAAGCTTTCTCCTCCCCTCTGAGCCAGTGGCGACAGCAGCGAGGCCTGAGCAGCCAGCCCACCAAGCCTTCTCCCATCCCCCCAGTGGCGACAAGACAGTTCTCACAGCATTCTCTGTGCAGGAGAAGCGGCAGCAGGTGAGCCCAGCCTTCTCCCTCCCCCACCCAGGCGGCAGCGGCAGGAGGCCTCAGCTCAGCCCACCAAACTTTCTCCCTCCCCCCCCCCCCAAGTGGCAGTGAGACCTGAACGGCTCACAGCTGCCGGTCCGCCAAGCTTTCTTTCCCCCTCCCTTCCCCCCAGCAGTGGTGGTGGCGAAGCCGGCTGCCAAGTTTTCTCCCTCCACCCCCACCAGCAACAGAGATGGTGGCGAAGCCTGAATGGCTCACAACCACCAGCCCGCCAAGCATTGTCCCTCCCCCCCGCAGTGGCGGCAAGACAGTTGCCAGGGCATTCTCTGTGCATGCGCAGGGAACACTCTTTTACTTTTAGGGGGATTTAAGTATCCCCCTATAGTTTTTTAAAACTTTTCAGATTTTTCTGCACACCTGGGGATTGCCTCAAATGTGCAGGAAAATCTCTTTGCCCCCAATGTGCCCCCGATGTGCGGATTTAGATATCCGCACACAGGGGGCAAATTGGCTATTAGTATATAGATGCATGCCAAGAAAATGACTTTAAAAAATGGGGGTCTTGATAGGCAAAATCATTTTGGAGCCAAGCTCTGGCTCCAGTTATAGGGCCAGAGGCTTTGGTTATTTTTTTCTCCTGGTTTGGAATGCAGGGAGTGGGCAGGCTGAGCTACCAGGTATGTCACAAGATTGGCTGAAAAGAGGACAGGGGAATCTTTGGACAGAGATAAGGTATACTGGAGAAAGTCTTGGTTACCATATTGAGTTTCAACCAGTCCAGACTGGATCACTCTGAATGAAGAACCTTGTTGGATGGAATAAGAATGGGGGCACAATTCTTTGCTGGTAGAACTACCAATAACTGTGATTCAGTGAAGTGTTTGCCCTCAGTACTCTGACTTGCTAATGGCCAGTATTTGGCTGGCAGATGGAAGCCATGTCTCATATCCTCAAGATGAATGGGAAAAAAGAGAAAGGCCATCGAAACTAGAGGCCTGACAGCAACAACTGATATTTCTCAATTTATAATAAGAAGTGTTCTGCTCATGCTGCTTTGTTATTTTCATACATTTCCCAAGAATTTTGTGCTGCGCACTCTGGAATGGAAAATTAGCCTCAGTTTTATATATCTGGAGACTCCAAATTGCTAATAGTTCTGCCGACAAAGTATGCTATATTCCAATACTGATGTGATTTGCAAAAACTTCTGTATGAAACTAAATAAACTTTATTCATGTATGCAGGATCCAGATAATCTGCGTGCAACACATTTTTGTATGGTCTTGCACTGGGACATGAAAAGTTAGCATTCCCCTCCCTCCATCATGATGGCAGAAGCAACAGGTTAAATAAACCCGTTCATACTTCCCATTGCACAAGAATATTATATCTATCAGCAAACTTAGACCCCCAATTGACAACTCTTATACTATTGCTCCATTTTCATCAAGCAAAATGATGCATGTGTTCCTGTTCTTGAGCAAGAAATGATGGTCACCTTGAAAGGCCCACAGATTTCAATGTGCAAGACTGAAATCTGTGCTTAAATGAACATGCTTGTGCTTTGATGTGCCCAAGTGCATAAAAGAAAAGAAAACACACTCACACTATCTACTGGAAAATGAAATCTTCAAGTACAAAAGAAAATCTTACTTCCATAATTCATATATTCCTTGCAACATGGTTCAAAAAGCTGTCTTATTCAAAACAGTAGATGCCAGAAGCTGACTAGGAACCTGTCAAAGAATTTAAAACTAAAAGCATCAGGGAGAGAGATTTTGATTTTGATCTGATTGCATGCTGACAGCATCCTAATTTTCCTAAGACCTGGTAAAGGCATGCTCAAACCGACTGATCTGATGCAAAAATTTGGTGTTTTCTCTTGATTTCGGATTAAATGGGATAGATGGGAATGAAGACCACGGGGATCTCTCAGAAGGAACATGTTCACCACCAGGATATTTCATGGCTTGCAGAAAGGCTTTTCTTACCATCCCTGCTGTCTGCCATATGGTGCAGCAGAACATGGTTAAGCTCCTTCCACAGCTGGCTTTAGGCTCAAGGCCAAATTACACAGCACTTTCGCGCCTGAGTTGGGTCGGGGCTCTCCTGGCCTGACTCGCATTCCTTGCAGCCCGATGGCAGCTGTGGGGAAACAATGGTGTGGACTTTATAGTCAACAAGAGAGTGCAAAAGTCAGTACTGGGATACAATCTCAAAAATGACAGAATGATGGAGATCCGGTTCCGGTTCGACGAGGACGGATGCGGTCGGGACAACCTCCTGATCACCACCATCTTTCACCCCTCCCATTGGGTTGGGGAAGCCCCTCTTTGGGGTCCCAAGACACCCGGTGTTAGTGGCGAGGAAGCCGCTTCCAGCAAGGAGCTTTTTTTCGGGCGGAAGCAACCAGCGGCGGATGGTACTGAAGCTGAAAGTGCTCCCAGCAGTGGGTGGGGGCTACACCCAGCCAAGCGGCTGGGTAAACGCCGAAGACCAGGACCCAGCAGAAACGTTCCAAAGTGGAAAATAGCGAAAGGTTAATGCCTGATTGAAGGAATATTGGAAAGAACACTGAACGCAGCTAAAGAAAATGGTAAATTACACTTTTATGGCCATAAAATAGACTGGGACTTTAAAGAAAGGAGGGGCCGTGAAGTGCAGAGAGGAAAAGCGGTGGACAAAAGATATTCACGGACTCTCATCTGTTCTCAACTCCCGCATCAGTGTACGAGGTGGAGGTGGTCCCCTCTACTTCAGGTTGCTTCTATCCATAGGAGTGGATTTGTGGTGCGTTTTTCTTCTCTCTCTGATTGGTTTAGCATAGGAAAAGGAGTACGACAAGGATGTATATTTGTCAGCAAGCTGCCATAAGGTGGTGTGTTCTTTTCTACATGTTACATTGTGCTCTATCCATCCCCCCTGTGTCCTCCTGTGTAGGTGTTTACTGTCTTTGCTTGCTACATCTGCGGAACTGCTCAAGGTCAACCAGTTGGAGGTGGGATGGAGTTATGGCGTTGCTTTGCTTGTTATGTATCTCATGCCTGAGAACTGAACTTCTGTTTATGTTGTAGAACTGTTGTGTTCCCAAGGAATTGGGCGCTAGTTTTATCTGCCTTCCCGCCAGCGGGAATTGGACTCATTGGTCCTAACCTGGTTCAAGTTCCTTTATTATGTTTCCCTATGAGGTCTGTAGTCATTCCTAACACTCCTTGTGTTCCTGATCTAACCATCGATTTATAATAAATTTAACTTTGTTCTTCAAACGTGGATTTATTTTGAATGCATGGGGAATCAGACAATATTGTCACCTTGCTTATTTAATATATATGCAGAGTACATCATGCGAAATGCTGGCCTGGATGAATCACAAGCGGGAATTAAGATTGCTGGGGGAAAGATCAACAACCTCAGATATGCAGACGATACCACTCTGATGGCAGAAAGTGAAGAGGACCTTAAAAGCCTCTTGCTCAGGGTAAAAGAGGAGAGCGCAAAAGTGGGCTTGAAGTTCAACATCAAAAAAACTAAGATCATGGCATCTGGCCCCATCACTCCTTGGCAAATAGAAGGGGAAGTCATCGAAGTAGTGACAGACTTCACAGGCCGAGCGCCGAAGAATAGATTCTTTTGAACTATGGTGCTGGAGAAGACTCTTGAGAGTCCCTTGGACTGCAAGAAGATCAAATCAGTCACTCCTAAAAGAAATCAACCCTGACTGTTCCCTGGAAGGCCAGATAATGAAACTGAAGCTCAAATACTTTGGCCACCAAATGAGAAGGGAGCACTCCCTGGAGAAGACCCTGATGCTGGGAAAGATTGAAGGTCAAAGAAGACGGGGACGGCAAAGGATGAGATGGTTAGACAGTGTCATAGATGCAACGAACATGAAATTGAGCAAACTTCAGAGGACGGCGGAAAACAGGAGGGCCTGGCGAGATCTTGTCCACGGGGTCGCAAAGAGTCGGACTCGACTGTGCGACTGAACAACAACAACAAGTGAACTGGAGGCCCCTTGGCTGTCTTCGGATTCGGTCTTTGACAGCTTTACCCAACTCTCCTGGGCCAATGTTGACAGGATCCTGGGTGCTGTTAGGCCAGCCACATGCCTCTTGAACCCATGTCCCTCTTGGCTGGTGAAAGCCGGCAGTGAGGGGATACAGGGCCCCCTGGTGGACATTATCAATCTGTGCCTAGATTTGGGAGTCTACCCAGAGGGTTTGAAAGAGGCTGTGGTCATTCCTTTCTTTAAAAGCCAGTTTGGTGTAGTGGTTAAGTGCGCGGACTCTAATCTGGGAGAACTGGGTTTGATTCCCCACTCTTCCACTTGCATCTGGCTGGATGACCTTGGGCAAGCCGTAATTCTGTCAGAGCTGTTCTTGAAAAAAGAGCAGTTTCTGTCAAGAACTCTCTCAGCCCCACCCACCTCACAGGGTGTCTGTTGTGGGGAGGGGAAGGGGAAGGAGTTTGTAAGCCGCTCTGAGACACCTTTGGGTAGTGAAGGGCGGGGTATAGATGCAATCTCTTCTTCTTCTTCTTCTGCTAAAAAGCCAACTACCAATTACCGCCCAGTCTCGAATCTTTTGGTTCTGGGCAAGGTGACTGAGACAGTGGTTGCAGAGCAGCTCCAGAGTTTCCTGGATGACACATCGGCCCTGGACCCATTCCAGTCCAGCTTCCGCCCCAGCCATGGGATGTAGGCAGTTCTGGTTGCCCTAATGGATGAGCTCTGCAGGCAGCTGGATCGAGGAGGGTCAGCGCTGCTGATGTTGTTAGATCTCACAGCAGTGTTCAACACGGTCGATCATGATCTTTTGACCCACTGCCTCCCTGACATAGGGGTAGTCTTGAAGTGGCTTACCTCATTTCTCCAAGGTCAGGGATAGGGGTTGGCACTGGGAGAGAGTGTTGCCCAGATACCCCTTACTATGCGGGGTCCCTCAAGGGGCAACCCTCTCCCTGATGTTATTTAACATCTATATGTGCCCCCTTGCCCACCTAGTGTGGAGGTTCGGACTGGGGCATCACCAGTATGCTGATGACATCCAGCTTTATCTGTTGACGGGTGGCCGACCAGATGCTGCCCCAGTAAATCTACGGTCATGAAGTAATTGTGATTATAAAAATACATGAAGTTATTTTGATCGTTATAAAGTGATTGCTCGTTATAAAGTGGTTGCTGACGAGAACCTCCGAATTAAGTTCCGTTTCATCTCTTCGTCTGAACAAACCTTCGATAAGGGTTTATTATTTTCCTAGCCACGATTTCTGCGTGTCATGCAAACATCTTCAAGTAGTGTTAATCAGTAATTCATCTTCAATATACACGTTTCGTCAGGCGTTCTACAAATCAACTGGAAGAGCCTGGGTGTGATCCTGGATGCCTCTCTGAAAATGGATACCCAGGCTACAAATGTTGCTAGACTGGCATTTCTTCAACTGCACCAAGTCAGGCAACTAGTCCCTTACCTGTCCTGTCCTGACCTAGACACTGTAATCCATGCAACAGTCACCTCTAGGCTGAATTACGATAACTCGCTCTACATGAGGCTGACCTGGAAACTCCAACTGGTACAGAATGCAGCGACACGGGCCCTTACAGGGACACTGTGCACAGCACACATCCAACCTGTGCTGGGCGAGCTGCACTGGCTTCCAGTGGAGTACTGGATCGGGTTCAAGGTCTCGGTATTGACCTTCAAGGCCCCAAACAGTCAGGGACTTGCGTACCTTTGGGACTGCCTCTCCTGGTATACCCCCAGAAGAGTGTCGCACTCTATAGATCAAAATCTATCGATGGTCCTCAGCCCAAGAGACATCCGGCTGTCCTCAACCAGAGCCAGGGCCTTTCTGCCCTAGCTCCAACCTGGTGGAACTCTCTGCAAAATAACATCCATGCCCCACGGGACTTGTTACAGTTCTGCAGGGCCTGTAAGGCAGAGATGTTCCACCAGGTGTTCGGCTGACGACAGTGACGGTTCCATCCTGGCACCCCCACCCCCACCATGAGGTAGCAGCGTTACTGGCTTCTCTTGCACCATCTTCAGCTATATTTCTCTGTTGTTGGTTTTTAATCTTATTTTACTTGATGTTTAATTGATGTACACTGCTCTGAGCCCAGCTTGCCGGAGGAGGACAGCTGAAAAACCAAAATAAATAAATCTATGTTTTAGGCTTAGAGACTAATACCATGGTCTTGAAAAAATATAAACTGCTTTCTAGGACAGAGTTCATCAGTGAATTCGTTCTTGCCTGAAAACAACAACAACACTGCACTTCTGTCAGTCTGAAAAAAACCTCATGGGATGCTCAGCCAAAGCAGGGATGTTACAGACAATCCAAAACGAACAGAACTAACAGACAGGTCCAGTCTCTCTTTAAAATTCTGCCACATAAGGCAAGAGACAAACAGAGGTGGCTGCCCATTGCCTGCCTCTGCACAGCAGCCCTGCACTTCCTTGGAGGTCTCCCATCCAAATACGGACGAAGGCCAAAACTGCTTAGCTTCTGAGGTTTGACAAGCTTGGGCTAACCTGGACAATCTAGGTCAGGTCTCAACAGAAGAAGACCACCTGAAATAACTCCCCAACTCAGAAAATGATAAAATTATTACGCCCATCTCCTTTCCTCCCCTCAACTTACTTATCCCCCCCCCCAAGGTATGCACTGTTCCAAAGGTGGACACCAGTAAGGAGGCACCCCCCAATATTTCAAAAGCTCAGAAATTGCCCTCCCACAAAAGGAACCATACAAGAGCTACATAACAGAATGAAAGAACAAAGAGGGACATTAGCCACAGTGACTCTTTGGAACACTGACTGCAAAATCACTGCTAAACTTGTAGTTATTTGGCCAAAATCGCACAAACCCCGTCAATTATACCCACAGTTCAGGTTAGTTTCATAAATGGAAGACATTCTGCCGATAATTAAAAACAAACCTTTGAACTACACTTTTCGAACCATGCCTCTCACTGCAGAAAATACCTATAATAAGGATGAATGGCCACCTTAAATACGGATTTCTGTATTTCATTAAAATCCTGTACAATATCAACTTAAATAAGATTCTTATTTACATCAATCCTCTGCCACTCTACACTAGCAGAATATATGTTCCTGTCTGTACCAGGACAACAGAGAACAGCCCTTTCTAAAGATACTTCTTATCTGCATACTTATCTGGAGAGTTTTCCACACCATTTTTTCCATTGGTTCTGGCACCATTACTGCTCTGGTTTCTCCCGATTTCCGCATGCATTTTTGTACCTTTAGTGTTTGTTTTGGGATTTTAGTTTGTTTGTTAATGCCCCAGTTTTTTCTGGTTCTTTTGAAACCACTTTTATCCCAATCTTTTTCAAGAAGCCTATCTGAATTGGCTTTTTCCTCATGCTTAAAGTTTCTATTAGTGATGCCAACCTCCAGGTGGCACCTGGAGATCTGCTATTACAATTGATCTCCAGACAACCAAGATCAGTTTACCTGGAGAAAATGGCTGCTTTGGAGGGTGGACTCTATGGCATTATACCCTGCTGAGGTCCCTCCCCAAACTCCCCCCTTTCCAGGCCCCCCCCCCCCCCAAGTCTCCAGGTATCTCCCAACCCGGAGCTGGCAACCCTAGTTTCTATCATTTGCTTTGTCCCACCCATCTCTAACCCTCTTTTCAATGATTGGACTATTGTTACTGTCAAACCACTCTCTCCTACACACTCCCAACCCTGAAGACCAATGGCATCAGTTTTTTTAAAAGACCTGATATATTGATATAGTGTTGTAATGACAGTTTAAGCAGGTTCTCTGAATTCCCACTTTTCATTTTTAAAAAGTCTCTATTCTCCTCCATCACAAAGATATATGCCTTTTCCCTTATATCTCCACAAGGAAAGATGCTAGATACTTACTTTTTAAAAAAGCTGGTAATTCAGAGAACCTGCTTAACATATCATTATATCACAGCATTATATCGATATTTCAGGGCTGTTTTTTTAAAAAAAATAAGGAGGGGTGCTGTGATGCCACCATCAATGACCAGATGATGACAGCACCGTCCCTTGAAAATTCTCATTATTTAAGGTATGTTTACAAGAAAATAAACTGAATCCATAACTGTAAAAATGCAGAGGGAGGTCAGACATGCAGAAGAAGTATGCCCAAACTGATTCTAATGCTTGTAGATTGACTGGCAAGAAAATCAGGAGTAAGTCGAGTGTGCGGAACAGGCCTGCAATTAGCTCTGGGCCAAATTAGATGTGCTCTTTTTTAAAGTATAGCCCAGCTTCCCCAGACCTAACTCTGTTTCCCTGCAGCTCTCCTCCCTCCCTTCTGGTGTTATTCCAAACTCACATGGCTCCCCTTCATGTGTGGCTGTGGGGAAGGAAGGGGTCAACTCTTTAAAAGACAGCATGTCTAGTCTGACCCTAAGTAGCAACATTTAAATAAGAACTATCTGAGCTGCTCATTAAGTACGGAAGCATACCTGGCAGCACAGACAGCTGCAGTAGCTTCCGACTTTTCCAGATTAGATATTTTAAAAGTTGCACTTGTTATCTACCCGCGTACACTAGAAAAAATGTTGTGCAAATATGAGATATGGGGCACACACAGAACAGTTACAGGGTTTGGGGGGGGAATGCAGAGCACAAAAGGAGTTTATGTTTGCATCATTTATTTCACTGCCCCTGTGGCTTTTGTGCACAAGGGCCTTTGGATTGTAGACAGCCTTCTCCCTTCTCTTTCCCAGCTGATCTATTCTAATGTGCAGTACAGTCTACACAGGTTGCACACAAAAGGATTTAAAGACCAGGGACTGATATTTCTTCAACTTCATGTCATGTGTTCTAATGAAGTGTTCTAGAGAACTTGAAAACCTGCACACTATTTTTAAAAGTTACTTTGGTTGGCCCTTCTAAAATATTTATGTATTTAGATATTTGTACCCTATTCTATTCCCCAATGGGGACCCAAAGCTGCTTACAACTTTGTTCTCCCCTCCTTCTATTTTTATCCTCACAACAACCTTGTGAGGTAGAGGTTAGACTGTTTGTAACTATCACCCAGTCACCAAGCAACCTTCCATGACAGAATAGGGTTTTGACCTGGGTCTTCCAGATCCTAGTCTAACCCTCTAACCACTGCAAAGATGCTATGTGGCCCCTGCGTCCTTCCTTTTACTAGTTGCTCTAAAGTTTAATATACCATTGACTGATTTGTGAACCAAGGATGCTGAGCACCTGGCAGAGAGATCCTCTGTACCTTGCAAAAATTGGGCCTTTTTATTGACTGCCAATTCATGCGGAGTCTTACATTCAATTTCTGCTTTGAAGGCACTGGATTAGCACAAAAAGGCAGACAGTAAAAAGTCTGAAGTCCCCAAGTTGATCAAAATGCACAATGAGAAGTGTGCTGTTTGGCTTTGAAAAGGCAAGAAATTAAAGAATTTCTGTCTGATTTGACAGGAGATCAGCTTCTTCATACCTCTACGTCACGCACAGTTTTCTTTCATGTAAGAAAGATTTCTGCTGAGTGGAAATCTTTGATGTCAAATAGAAGATATTTGTTGCTAAGATAAAGGGCAAAGGAACCATTTGAAAACCTGTTAATTTGGCTAATGGATTTTTAGAAGTCGTAACTGCAGGAGACCAGAGGATCAACAGTTATGGATCCATTGATCTAGATACTAAGGAATACAGCCTTCTGGAACTGTGTAATCCAGGCAAGCATTCCTACAAGCAAGCCCTAAAGCAGAACATGAAAGTTTAACCACAACAGGGACTAGAACAGAACCTTGTTTTATGTCAAGGAACGGTTGAGATGGAAATTACATTACTATTTTTTCAGTGATGGAACTGTATATGGCAATGTGGTTCCAGAATCAAAGCCCATTTGAGGAACTAAGTTTCCAAAGAAGCCCCTACAGCCTATCAAGACAGACTGGTATTTCCCCACCAGACACCTGAACGCACCATGTAGAGAACCTAAGTTTTGTGTCTGTGTTTCTCCAAATGTTTATGTTCCGTTAGCAATGTCTGAGATGATGATAACCTCATTTCCACTGTACTGGAGGAGTAGGTGATTAAAAAACAAATACAAGACCCTACCCCAAACACTGCCACAAATAAGGTTGACAGCCTCCAAGTGGTGGCTGGAGATCTCCTGCTTTTACAGTTGATCTCCAGGCAACGGAGATCAGGCAATCTCTACAGTTGATCTCCAGGCGATAGAGACCCTGGAGAAAATGGCTGCTTTGGAAGATGGACTCGATGGCACTATACCCCAAGGAAGTCTGACCCCTCCCCAAACCCCGTCCTCCTCAGGCTCCATCCCCAAAATCTCCAGGTTACTTCCAAACCCAGAGTCAGCAACGCTAGCCACAAACCTTATTACACAGACCTAGCAAATAGGGGAGTAACCCTGGTCTCAGAGCTCATGTGACAGAGAACAAAATCAACCGAACAATCAGGTCCCTGCACACAGCAATCCCATTGCAGTAGAAAGGGCTCTGCCACCACATGAGCTTTTACCTGCCTGTGGCAATTCATTCAGCTGGTCTGTCTGCTGCCTCCTCTGTGCAATGTTGCATTGCTTTTGCCTACTTTTCAATTTGTGTACTTTATTTCATCTTCTTTATGTCAAAAGAGCACGTCAATGTCAGAGAGATCAAATACACCATTAGGGGGAGTGCCAAACCTTAACACCAACTTCAGTCCCCCCCCATCAGTTAGGATTGGAAACACTAGTATCATCCTATAGATAACGCAGTGGTGGCCAAACTTGCTTAACATGTGAGGAGGGCATGCAGGGAGGGCGGGATATAAATCGAATAAATAAAATAAAAAAATAAATAAAACATAAGAGCCACATCGAATAAATGTCAGATGTTTGAGAGCCACAAGACATGACCAGATATTACACACATGTTTTTATTGAAATATATGCTAATTTGCTTTTTATTAACATTAAATGAGACTGCCAAAAATAAAAACAAAAGGGGTAAAACAGATATTGATACTGATATTTATTTGTCCAATGATATTTATTTGTTTGTTAATTATATTTGTCTAAGAGAGAGGGGCAAGGTTCCCTCTAAGCTGTGGAGTCCTGTGAGCAAAAATTCTACTTTGTGAGCTACTTGCATTAAAGTTGTGAGCGAGCGATTTGGCTCCTGCATAAATTAGTGTGTTCTGGAGCCCTCCTTCCTGAGCTAAGGCAAAAATGTGTGAGCTGGAGGCTACAAGCTGTGAGCTAGCTCACACTAACTCAGCTTAGAGGGAACACTGGAGGGGGGGTGGAAAGAAAGAATGAAAAAGGTGGAAAGAAAGAGAGAGGAAAAGAAATAAAGTAAGAAGATAGGTAAGGGAAGGAAAAGAGAGAGAGAAAGGAAGGGAGAAAGACAGAAAAAGAGAAAGAAAGGGTGCCTTTGAGAATGCATTTAAAGTTGCTTTCTTTCTCTGCTCAAGCCTACCCAGGGAGGGGAACACTGGCTGGAGAAGGGAAAACCAATTGGGGAGGCATGCCTCCCCTTTGCTTCCCCAGCCGCCCTGCCGGGAGCCGCACAATATGTATGAAAGAGCCACATGGGGCTGCTGAGCCACAGTTTGGCCACCCCTGGTATAATTTTTTTCTGCAATACCTTGGAATTTTAACGATTATTTTATGAGGTGGGGGGAACTATCTTGTCCATTCCTGTATAGGATAAATCAGGAAAGTATCAGTTGCTATGTGTCCAAGTGTTTGAAAGCAACACAGCACAAGGAAGCAACTAAATGCAATTTGGGAATCTTTAACTGCATCTTACAATTTATTTTCAAGGCTAAAAAGCAGCTGTATGTTTGTGACAGGATAGACTTGCATTAGAGCTGTGACAAGGCATTAAACCCTTTCCCTCCCCACAGTGTTCTCCCATCTGAAATCTACTCCTCCAGCTGCTATTAGCCTCTGGACTGGAAAAGACCTATATCTCTATACCTGTGGTAATAGCAGCTTGGGAAGGAAGAAGGGGTTTCTACTGAGAAAAACTATTACCACCCCACTTTTCAACAACACTTCTTTAAATCCAAACCAGAGTTTCCCATACCTGCTTTTCAACCTTAAAAAATACTTGTCCTGTCTGCATTGGGCCCAGATAGATATTAACCTCCAGCTCTGCCTCTTACACATCTCCTTCTGTTTTTATTAAGAGAACTGGGGGGGGGGCTATTTTAATGCACTTAACCATTATAGCAACTGCATGATATTTATTACCCTGCTAAGTTCTTCAATAAAACTTGATATATGCTATTATTGGGTTTTTTAAAACTGTTTTTTGGCATTATTGCTAACTGATTTTTAGGGGGATATTCTGCTCCCTGGGATAACCCAATCTCATCAGATCTCAGAAGCTAAGCAGGGTCAGTCTTGGTTAGTACTTGATTGGGAGACCAACCAAGGAATACCAGGGTCTCTGTGCAAAGGCGGGCAATGGCAAACCACCTCTTTCCTTAAAACCCTATGGGTTTGCCATAAATCAGCTCCGACTTGATAGCCAACCCCCCCCCCGCTATTTTATACTCTTAGTCTGTTTGTGATATGTTAAGATTCAATATTCTGTTTATGATGTTTTATGAATTCCTCATTATTCAGGAACATTGAGAGCATGTGATACAAGAATGGTAAATGAATAATAAATATTAAAACGAGTTTGACAGGTCATCCCCCTGGCTACATGCTTGTTCAAATAAAATGGATGGCAAATTATAATTAGGGCACAATCCTAATTACATTTCATCTGCATTAAATCAATGGAACGTACTCCCAACCAATGACCTTGGGACTGAGATGTGAGGCTCTCTGCGCTAACCCCCACTGACATGAAAGAGCCCAAGTTTATCTAACAGACTTCAGTGCTGGCAGCCACAGATCCCCAAATAGCCCCTTATCCTTTGCACAGCACGTTCCTGGAAATTCTTCTAGGCCATGATAAATGGGGAAAATTTATAGCAATATATGAAAGAGTAAGTAGTGCCACAGTAATGAATAAAATTCAAGCAATGTCTCGATAGCCAGGGTGGTGTAGTGGTCAGAGTGTGCACTATGATACAGCTGACCTGGGTTTAAATCCCCACTCTACCCTGGAAGCTTGCTGGGTGATCCTGAGTCAGTCACATACGCTCAGCCTAACCTACCTCACAGGGCTGTTGTGAGGATAAAAAGAAGGCAAGGAAGAAGGAGGAGGAGAGGAAGATGAGACTGGATTTATATCCCGCCTTTCACTACCAGAAGGAGTCTCAGAGCAGCTTACAATCGCCTTCCCCTCCCCCTCCCCACAACAGACAGGTGAGGTAGGTGGGGCTAAGAGAGAGCTCTTTCAAGAACTGCTTGTGATAGAACAGCTCTGAAAGAGCTTGTAAGTGACCCAATGTCACACCAGCAGCTGCATGTGGAGGAGTGGGGGATCAAACCCCGTTCTCCTAGTTTAGAGTCCGCAGTCCGCACTGCTAACTACTACACCAAACTGGCTTTGGGCCCCCACTGGGGAGCAAGTCAGGACATGAAGGAAGGAAGTAAACTAGAAAGCAAAAACACTATCCACTTCACAGGTTGTGCCATCATATTCTACATCACTAGAACTAGTAGGGAAATTTATATAGCAAGGTCAACATTTCTCCATAACAATAAAATCACTACATAAAACAACCATCTTCTCACCATAGCGTCTGCTTCCTCTTTTTTTCTGATATATCTTGCTCGGTTTGCACTTATAACTGCTTCCCAGACAACCCAGAATTGAAGTTTTTTAAAGACACCAGAGGATCAGTATTTCATTTCACCCTGCGGTCTTTTCAGGAATTGAAATGATAAATTCTTAAGAAATTCCCTCCTTCGCAAATGGGGAGAGGGATTCAGAAGCAATTAAGAATGCTAAAACTGTCATCCACAAGAGTAGGAAACAGAGCATCTGACAGAGCGGGGGGCAGAACAGGAAGATATATACCATCCAAATGTTTTAAATATACAAATATCCTTATAAAAGTAAAAAACAAACACTGTGATATAAAAAGTTGCTTGCTTCACCTGTGCACTCCAGGGATATCAGTCACCCATTATCATGAATCTTTGTCAGGGCTGCCTGGCCTTTCTAGTGCCCTGTGGTAATGGCAGCCATCAGGATGGAGCCAACGTGTGAGAGCTCCCTCCTGCAAGTTATCTCCAGATAGGACTTCCCAAAATGGACTGCCAGAAATGGATCACACTCCTCTTGTGCCCAGGGAATTTATCTCTTCTGTTCACCCACTCCCTGTGTTAGTCCCAGGAAAGGTTTGCCAGGTCCCTTTTGCCTGCTGGCGGGGGGATAGGGGAGAGTGTTCCGGGAATCAATGATCCCCATAGGCTATAATGGGGAATCTATCCAGGGGTATCTGGGGGTCTGGGGGAACTATTTTTGAAGTAGGTGCACCAAACTTTCAGCATAGCTTCTGGTGCATCTCCTCAAAAGACCCCCCAAGTTTCAAAAAGATTGGACCAGGGGGTCAAATTCTACGGGCCCCCAAAGAAGGTGCCCCCATCCTCCATTATTTCCAATGGAGGGGAAAACAGCAAAAAAGCAGGGACTGGTGTCAAACTAGAGAGTGTCTGCAGTTGAAACTGAATGGGGGGACATTTTTGCAGAACCAATGCCATTGTGGCAATGCCAGCTCAACAAATCCAAGCAAGTGGGGGGTTCCAAGCCCAGCATAGCCAGTGCATGTACAGAGTGCTGAGCAGTACCAGTGCAATGTACTAGTGCCCAGCAAAAACCAGTGCCTTCCCTTAAATGCTTTCTATTTTTCCTCCATTGAAAACAATGGCGGATGGGGGCACTCTCTTTGGGCACGCTATACATGCACTGGTTCTGCTGGGCACTTTGTACATGCCCTGGTTCCACTTGGCACTCTGTACATGCACTAGCTGTGCTGTGCTTGTGCCCACCCACTGCACTTAGATCTATTAACTGGCATTGCCACAGAGGCACAGGTACTGCTGGGCACTCTGTACATGCACTGGCTCTGCTGGTGTTGAAAAAAATCACCTTCCTCCACCTTCAGTTTCTACTGCGTTCACTCTCTGGTTCGACACCAGTCCTTTTTAGTTGTTTTTCCTTCCACCATTGGAAACAATGGAGGATAGGGACAACCTTTTTTGAGGTCCACAGAACTGGACTCCCTAGTCCATGGGTGGCAAAGTGCACTTTGGGAGCCACATGTGGTTCTTTCACACAGTCTAATTTAATGTTAATAAAAGGCAAATTTGCATATTTTTTCAATAAAAATGTGTGCGTAATATTTGTTTATGTCTTGCGGCTCTCAAATGTCTGACATTTATTCTGTGCAGCTGTTACGTTAAGCCAGTTTGGCCACCCCTGCCCTGGTCCAATCTTTTTGAAACTTGGGGGAACTTTTGGATTTAATTTTTTTTTATTATTCTCTCAAAAAAAGGTGGAATAGAGGAGGGTTAGGGGGGAAATTCAGATTCATCAGGTTTGCCAAATATTATGAGTTGTTATGTACAACAGGTAAAATCAGATGTATTACCAAATGTATTACATATTTCAAATATAGAAAGAGACAATAAAACATCAATATTACAGAATTTTGGGATAGATTCTCTCTTTAAAGAAGAAACAAGAATTTTCCTAAAGTTAGCTATATTCTATTAACAATAGAAATTATGTCTTTAACAGCAGAATGAACTTCTATGCTAAAATTAAATTGTTGTAAAAATCTTAAAATTGTCTTAATTGTTTATCTAAATCTACATTTTAGTCTTACTGATTATTTAAATACTGGTGGAATACAGAATAAAATTTTGAAACGATAATCAGTATCTTCATCGCCTTTAATATGATATTCAGATAATTTCAAAACTAAAAAAGAGTTAATTATTCCCACAATATGAGTAATATGCTTGACATTTCTGCTAAAATTATTTCAATAGCCGTTTGTTTATATAATTGGTTAGTTTTGCCAGTGTCGCTACTCAGCTAGTCTTTCTTTCCAGATCTCTATTGTAGGATAGTCTGAAGCTTGGGGGATCTTTTGAGGAGAGGCGTAAGAAGCTACACTGAAATTTTGGTGCCTGTACCTCAAAAAATAGCCTCCCCCTCAGAGAACTGGATACCCCTAGGTAGATTCCCATTGACTATAATGATCCCATAGGGTATAATGGAGCTGGGGAAAACCCCAAATCCAAACACCATACCGATTTTGGAATTCAGTTTTTTGAGGGGAATCCTGAATTTTTTTTCGGTCCAATATATCCGAAAAAATCCCCTACTTGACATCCAGTTGGCTCTTAGATCTACCTCTCCATTGAAATGACTAAGTAAAATAAATAAATGGAGAATGAAGCTTTATTATGATGTATGGGGAAAGAATTTAAACAGGTATTCAGTATTATTTCTTTGAAATCAGAGCCTTGAAAAATGCTAAATTCATGAAGATGTTGCTGATTGCCTTCTTTAACTGAGCGCTTTTATCGTGACAAAAGATAACCCTCCCAAAGCAGTAGTATTAGCTTTCTGACCAAAATTTGCAGATGCATATTCCAGCTCCTACTTTTTTGTCCCCAAGACATAATAAAATGGAAAAAATAAAACTTAAATCACTATAAAGGTATTGATTGCACCATAGCTTAAAACTTCTGTACAAATATCTTGATTTGACCACTAAAAATGTGTGATAAAAAAATCTGCATCTCTTGTGTATAATTCCCTCTACACTTTAAAACCATTTAAATACCTTAGGAAGGCAAGCAAAGCCACTTGGGCTTAATTGCTCTGCAGACCCTTTATCTATTGTATTGTTACATGCTTCTAAACAGTGGGAAGCTCCTGGGGCAGCGATACCGGGTTTAATTGCCTTTCATGAGAAAGTACAGATCGTGTCTCTGTAGCATTTGCTTTATTTTCAAATACAAAAGCATACCAAAGGCTAATGCTCTCATATAAACTTACATCACACCAAATTCTCAGCCCCCTCCACCTTCAAGACCCAGTTCAAATGCATGAAGCTGCCTTAATAGAAAGTTAGACCACTGGTCTTTGAAGTCTAGTAACATCCACTCTGACTGACAGCACCGCTCTAGGGTCTTGGATTCAGTTCTCTGGGGTCGCCTACCACCCTAAACCTTTTAATTGGAGATGCTGGAGAGTGGACTTGGGAGTTCCAGTATGTGAAACAGATGCTTCACCATTGACCCGCAGTCCCTCTAAGCAAGAAAAAGTTCTCAGCACTCTATTCAAACTATGCACTGCTTTTTTCTACTTCTCATCTACTTCCTCAAAGCTGCAAAGGTCTCACACTAGAGTATTTACTTCCAAAAACTCTTGACTCCCAACTATCAGGAAGCCATCTCCTATCATTAGCTCCCTTACAACATAGCTGAAAACCTCCTGCTCTAAACACCACCCAAAAATCTGCTGCCAAGGACAGATGCCTAGGTTTCCTCATGGTAGGATCAGTAAGGGTAAAGGTAAAGATTTCCCTTGCTCTAAAGCCAGTCGAATCCAACTCTAGGGGGCTGAGCTCATCTCCAAGCCAAAGAGCTAGCGCTGTCCGAAGACTTCTTCATGGTCATGTAGCCAGCAGGACTAAAAAACAGGTTGCTTACCTGTAACTGATGATCTTCGAGTGGTCATCTGTGCATCCACACCCATGGGATCTAGTGCGCACGTGCTGGATCGATCAGCATTATAGCAAGCTCTTAACGGATTTTTACGCCCAGACCTCGGGCATGCGCAGGAACCCCACTGCGCATGCCCAGAGGGGTGGGCGCAGACATCCCGCCAGTTCCTTCGAACCGCCGTGAATCAACCCCTGTAGAAAAAGTAGAAGCTGACAGCTGCGGGGAAGGAGGGCGGGTGGTGTGAATGCACAGATGACCACTCAAAGATAATTAGTTACAGGTAAGCAACCTGTTTATCTTCGACGTGGTCTCTGTGCTTCACACCCATGGGAGATTAGCGAGCACTGGCCTACCTGGAGGAGGGTGCTGGCAGGTCCTTACTGCGTAGCCGAAGATAAGATGTGACGTCCCATGTTGGTACTAGAGTTCTTTCGGACGTCTAGGGCGTAGTGAAGGTGTTAGGCGTAGCCCACGTAGCGGCTCTGCAAATGTCCATCAGGGGAACTCCCTGGAGGAAGGCAGTGGAGGCTGCAACAGCTCGGGTTGAATGGGCCCTGATAGGGCCAGGCAATGGCTGTTTGGCAATCAGGTAGCAGAGGCGGATGAGACCCGCAATCCACTTTGAGAGGCGCTGAGCCGTGATGCGAGTCCCCAGTCTTGCTGGTGCATAGGAGACGAACAGTTGGTAGTCACGTCTCGTTGGACAGGTTCTGTTCAGGTAGAACAGCAGCGCACGTTTTGCATCCAACGTGTGTAACAGTCTGTCTGTCCTCTGGAGATGTTGGAGCCGGGAAGAAATCTGGGAGGAAGCCCTCTGCCTGTAGGTGGAATTCAGACACTACCTTTGGTAGGAACGAGATGTCAGGTACAATTCGGACAACGTCTGGCAAAAAGGACAAGTAAGGCGTGTCGTGTCTGAAAGCCAGTATTTCTCCAACTCACCTCGCAGAGGTGACAGCAACCAGAAAGGCCGTCTTCCATGACAGGAATTTTAGGTTGCAAGTTGCAAGCGGCTCAAAAGGTTTCCTCATGAGCTGACGAAGAACTAGAGGAAGGTCCCAGGGAATGACAGGAGTTTTGATGGGAGGGTAAAGGTGCAACAGTCCCTTCAAAAAATGTTTTGAAAGCGGATGCAAAAACTGTGTGCATCCCTGAACTTGAACATGGTAGGCCGAAAGTGCGGCCAAATAAACTCTTAACGAGGAGTGAGAAAGTCCCGAGTCAGTGAGAGACAGGAGGAATTGGAAAACTTTCTCAAGGCCTACGGAGGTGGCTCAAGAGGCATCGTCACCCAAGGAGGAACAGAATTTTTGCCATTTGTAATGGTACGACTTTCGTGTAGTAGGCTTTCTGACGTTTAGCAAAACGTTTGCTACACGGGTGGAAAAGCTGTTGATGCTATTCTCCAGGCTGTCAACTTCATCCGTGGCACGTCGTGGTACAGGAGCGGGGAGTCGGACAGGAAGAGGAGATCCTGTGCCGGAGGAAATTGGTGGTAGATCGAGGATGGTCGAGAACCATGGGGTTATCAGGATGCAGTCTGCTCCGTTGCTGATTATTTTGCAGACTACTCTCAGAAGCAGGGGTAGTGGAGGGAAGAGGTAGAGAAGTTCCCTGGACCACGGATAGAGGAGACCATCCCCTAGAGACTGTGGGTCCCAGCCACCCCGGCTGCAGAACAGAGGACAGTTTTTGTTGGCTCTGGTGGCAAAAACATTGACTTGAGGAACTCCCCATCTGCGGAAGAGTGGTAGAAGGTAGGTTGGGTTCATTTCCCACTCGTGGAGACTGAGTCCTGCTCGACTTAGATAGTCTGCCTGCACATTCATGTGTCCTGGGATGTGCGTGGCTACCAAGAAGACGTTGTGGGCGATGCAAAGGTCCCATAACTGGATGGCAAGGTTGCAAAGGCGTAGGGAAACCATGCCTCCTTGCTTGTTGACATAACTGAGTGCAGTAGTGTTGTCCGTGAGGACCGTAACACATTTCCCCTTGATCAGAGGTAAGAAACTTGTGACAGCGAACTGTATTGCAAGCAGTTCCAGGAAGTTTATGTGCCGTTTTTGTTCGTGAGTGTTCCACTTGCCTCCGACACAAAGACCCATCATGTGGGCACCCCAGCCCGATAGGGAGGCATCTGTGGGTGATGGATGATGTAAGGGTGCTCCCTGGAAGAGATTGGAAGGGACAGTCCACCAAAGTAAAGAATCTCGTATATTGGGAGAAGGGGTTAGGACGGTGGTATGTGCATTTTCTGTTGGGTCGTACTTGCGGATAAACCACAGTTGTAGGCGACGCATTTTTAATCTGGCAAAGACCAGGACTGACGTAGTTGTGGCCATAAGGCCAAGTAGCCTCTGTATTTGGAAAGCCGTGACTGAAGGCTGGGTATGGATGAGATTGGCTAGGTGAATGATGTCTGCCGCCCTGTTTTGTGGCAGGTGAGCCATGCAATTGTTGGAATCTAGTAGGGCACCGATGTACTGTATTTTCTGAACCAGTTGAAGTTGACTTTTCCCGATTGACTTGTAGGCCCAGGTTTTCCAAGAGTGCCAGTGTCTCGATGTTTATTTATTTATTTATTTTTATTTTATGACATTTATACCCCGCCCTCCCCGCGAACGGGCTCACACTGTTTGAGACCAGGGCGTCCTTGGAGGATGCTACCAAGAGCCAATTGTCAATGTACAGGTAGATGGAAATACCCCTGAGACAGAAGAAGGCCGCAACCACAATCATAGTCTTTGTGAAGACTATTGGGGCGCTTGAAAGGCCAAATGGCAGGGCTGCATATTGGTAATGCTGTTGACCAATTGCGAAGCGTAGGTATTGGCGGTGGGTGAGGTGGATGGTGAGGTGGAAGTATGCATCTTGGAGGTCGAGGGTGGCCATCCAGACGTCTTTCTGGAGAAGAGGCATAATTTGCTGCAAGGACACCATGCGGAAGCGGTGGTAGGTCACAAAGCAGTTCAGTGCCCTTAGGTCTAAAATTGGTCGAACGTCTCCATCTCGCTTTGGAACTGTAAAATAGCGGGAATAGAATCCCTTCTCGTGCAGATGAGGTGGTACCTGCTTGATGGCTCCCTTCTGCAGAAGGACGGACACTTCTTCCAGGAGAGGTGGGG
>NW_015160871.1:447146-468419 GCF_001447785.1 Gekko japonicus
GGAATGCCTCCTTAGAGCTATTGCTGAAGCCATCGTTCTTGAAGAAGCGTCTAGGGCATGTTTGGAAGTGTTGATCTGTTGCTTCGCAAGTACCATGTCTTCCTTCTAAATAACTCTGGCTGCCTGAAGCTTTTCTTTGGGGAGGTGAGTCAGGAGTTCAGAGAACCTTTCCCAGAGAGTGTACTGATACCTGCTCATGCAGGCTAAGTAATTTGTGGTTTTTACTCCTAGCGCTCCCATAGAGTAGAAGCGTCTTCCAAATGCGTCTAATTTTCTACTTTCCCTGTCAGAAGGTGCAGAATGTGTTCGTTTTGATTTGGACGAGGATGTTACAACCATCGAGTTTGGCTGAGGGTGGGAGAATAAAAATTCAGCTCCAGTCTCCTGGACTCTATACATGTGGTCCAGGCGTCTTGTCGACACTGGGGCTGATGAAGGTTTCTCCCAAGGTACTTTCGCAGCTTGTAAAAGGACCATAGACATGGGCAGTGCTATGGTAGTGGAGGTATCCAGTTGTACTGGGCAGTCCTATGGTAGTGGAGGTATCCAGTTGCATGATATCGAAGACGGCATCTGTAACCTGTGGTTGTTGTTGAACGACTGAGAGGCCTAGAGAATGGGCCATTCTTTTGACAAGGTCTGCATAGGAAGTGAGATTGTCAGATGGAGATATAGGTAGATCATCTGCGACAGCTTGGTTAGGAGACTTGTGGTCAGGGGAGGTGTGAGCCTCTGAGGCCTCCATATCAGAATCCTCTTCTGCAGAATCAGAGGAGTCTTGATCTGGCATTTGGACTGGAGTGACTTCTGTTTGACTGGTTAAATTCTTTGGTGGTACGACTTGGGGGTTGGGAGGACGACTGAGTTCTGGATTATGGTGGGAAGGATCCTCGGCCGGAGGACGAGACAAAGATGCTGAAGGTCTAGATTTGTAGAGCAACCTTGATCTGTGGGCAGAGTAGGTCGAGTAACGATCCCAGTCAGAATAGCCTGCCGGAGTTAACCACGGCATGGATGGTGGATAACCCCCATAGAGATACCTCAGTTGGGGTTGATCTCAAGACAGAGGTGGTGGGGGGGGTAGAAAGACTCGGGGGGATCGACTTCTGGATCGGTTACGTCTCTGAGACAAAGCATTAGCCTGCCTTTGAGAGCGGTCTCTATAAACTGGGTCATTGATATCGACAGGTTCAAGAAGCAGACGTGGAGGGTGACGCTGCGTGCTGCTAGAGGCATGTCGATTCCGATGTGAATCGATGTCGGGAGCCTCTGACATCGTTGATGTCGACGACGGGGAAGGAGAGGGAGAAGGCTCTGCATCCATCGGATGACTAAGGAGCTCCACCGTCTCGATATTGGAGTAAGGATGCTCTAGTTGTTGTATAGGAGAGTCCAGGAGCTGAATGGTTGGTATCAGTGGAGCGGCATGGGCCTCCGATGCCGATACTGCCGTTGGAGTGGGAGGCACTTTAGGGGCATCACCCAGTGCAGACACCGCTACCTTCCCCTTCTTTGCCGCTTTTAGGGACTTAGAGGGGCCCTTTTTTGCGGACTTGTGCTCCTTACTTGACTTGGGTTTCTTCCTCACCGGAGTGGAAGCGGAGGATTGCGCCTTCGATGCCGGTGGCTTCAACCTCGGTTGACCGATGTCAGAGGAGGGTCTCGATGCTGGAGCCATCGACGTCGATGGTCTCTTGGACTCCATCACTGAGGGAGGATGTAACGCTGATTCAAGTAGTGCCACTTTAAGGCATGCAGCTCGATTTTTCCTTGTCTGGTTCGAAAACCTAGCACAGTCCTGACAAGACTCAGGTCGGTGAGATTCTCCCAAACAAAAAATACAGAGGGTGTGGCGGTCAGGTGGAGCAAGTTTACTGCCGCAACCCTTGCAACGGTTGAAAAAGCCCCACTTCTTCTCCATAAAAAATAAAAAACGGAGAAGAAAGAAGGATTTTGGGGGGGAGGAGCCCGAAGGCCAAACTGAGGTAAACCGGCAACTTCCCCCTCAACGAAAACAATTTTTTGTTTTGAGTTTTTGAAGAACAAACGAAGAAAGGCTAAGAAAAAAGAAGAAAGCTGAGGAAAAATCCGAAGAGCCGTGAGGCAAATAGCCAAAAAAGAGAACCGATCGGACCGACGAAGAAAAGGTCTTTCCAACGAGGCGGTAAGAAAGGAACTGGCGGGATGTCCGCGCCCACCCCTCTGGGCATGCGCGGTGGGGTTCCTGCGCATGCCCGAGGTCTGGGTGCGAAAATCCGTTAAGAGCTTGCTACAATGCCGATCGATCCAGCACTTGCACACTAGATCCCATGGGTGTGAAGCACAGAGACCACGTCGAAGATCGTCAAGGTACACAGAACACTGTTATCTTCCCACCAAAGTGATACCTATTTATCTACTTACAATTTTTTGCTTTCAAACTGCTAGGTTGGCAGGAGCTGGGGCCAGAGACGGGAGCTCATGATGTCATGCCAGTGACATCCAGGTGATGCTCTGGCATTTGGGGAAAATCTCTTTGATAAAAACAGCTTCCACCATAGAGTTTTTGCCCAAATACCACAGCATTGCCCAGACAGTGCTGGTGTGATGATGTCACTTGCTGCGCAACACCAGCAACGTGGGCTGGGCCTTCTTCTTTCTCCTGGTAATCCCCCCACTGGCCAGCTGATCAGCAGCTGGGGGGCAAAGCCTGGTGGCAGGGGAACCCTTCCTCCATCGGGGGGTCTGGCAGCCCTATTAGTGAGGCTATACCACACACCTCTGTAGCCAGTGCTCCCCTCTCCTAGTAGCTGGTGTCATGATCTGGGCTGTGCCACCAGAGGCCTACTAGGCCCAGGGAGCCTGGCTAGCAGAGGGAGGAGGCTGGGCCTACTAGGCCCAGGGAGCCTGGCTAGCAGAGGGAGAAGGCTGGGCCTACAAATCCCAGAAGGCCTTGGGAAGTTTTGGTGTTGATTTTGACCAATAGGGAAGAAGAGGGCTGGGGAATAAAAGAACTGGTACAACAGGGAAAGCTGTTCTTCCCAGGGAACAGAGCCAGAAGGGACTGAGGCTGCTGTGGGGAAGAGACCCTCATCCTGAGGGAAGGGTGAGTAGTCTAAGGCCACTTGAGATAGTGAGCTAGGGACAGTATATATTTAGACGTGTTAGGGCATTTGATTTCTTTTTTTTTCACCCACTTACTGTTATTATTCTGCACCTTGTTTGTTTGACCTCCTATAAAATAAACTATTTTCATTGTTCACTCTGCCTGGTCCTCACGGCTGTTATTCAGCCAAAAGGGAGGTCTAAAGGCCTGGGAGGGAACAGCACTGAAACCCAATCAAAACAACTGTGTGACCGCATCCTTATATTCAGTGAAACCTTTTTAGGTAAACACCATGTCTTTTAAAAAATAAGCTCATCCATTAATTCTTCCTTTTCTTCCCTACTCCTTTTCACCCCATCCCACTCCTCCATCTATATTCTTTTCCCCTTCCTGCCCTTGCCTGATCCCCTGCTTTCCCCACTCCACGCATTATTTCCCCCGTATTCAGTGCAATCCCAAAGCAAAGCAACACCCTCCTAAGCCTATTGACTGCAATGGACTTATAAGGGTGTAACTCCACTTACGACTACACTGATAAGCTACTAACTCTATAATACCCATGTCTGACCTTTTGACTTTGGTGTATGAAGAGATGATGAGTAACTCACGGTGCAGTTTTGTATTGAGATTAGTGGCTAGCCTTGGCTTCTCAGAAGACGACTTGAGGACCCGTGGATTCTGTGCAGCCAAACTACTCAGAAAACAAAGATTGTTAGAAAAGATTGAGTGCTCAAACTGATGTCGGTCTAGTACAGGGGTGGCTAAACTTGCTTAAGGTAAGAGCCACATAGAATAAATGTCAGATGTTTAAGAGCCACAAGCAATGTTCCCTCTAAGCTGAGTTAGTGTGAGCTAGCTCACATTTTTTTAGTCTCCGGCTCACAGATTTTGGTCTTAGCTCAGGAAGGATGGTTCCAAAGCAAACTGATTTTTGCAGCAGCCATAAGCCTGCTCACAACAAGCAGAATTTTTGCTCACAAGACTCCACAGCTTAGAGGGAACATTGGCCACAAGACATGAACACACTTGTTTTAATTGAAAAAAAATGCAAACTTGCATATTAATTTAAAGAGATAAATGCCTTCTCAGAGCCAAGCCAGTCTGCTGGTGTGGCGGGACTTGGAGAACACATTCAACTTCAGATGGGGAGGGAGGGGAGAAAACAACTTTAAATATGTCCTCCAAGCCCCCCACACTTGGCTTCAAGAAGGGATTTAAAGAGCCTTCTCCAAGCTGGCCAACAAGGGGGGGGGGGCTGCTTTGAGACCAAATTTAAATTTTAAGTTGCTTTCTTTCTCTGCTGCCCCCCACCTCTAGCCTACCCAGGGAGGGGAACACTAGCTGGGGAAGGGAAGACCACTCAGAGAGGCATGCCTCTCCTTCGCTTTCCCAGCCACCCTGCCAGGAGCCGCACAATATGTGTAAAAGAGCTGCATGTGGCTCCCGAGCCACAGTTTGGCCACCCCTGGTCTAGTAGGTACCCTGAGAACATCTATACTTATAGACAGCTTTCTCCCTCTTCCCTGACCCTTCCAGCATACTTTACCAATTTACGGAATTGCAAGTACAGGAAGGCCTCTACTAAGGCATGCTTAGATATTTTACCACTCAGTCTTGGAAGGCCATTTCACTGGGATCCCATATAGGAAAAGACTCAGTTCCTGTGATCAACAGTTTATTGAGGATTTGCCCCATGTCACATTCCAATGTCTAAGATATGAGACTGAATGTGATAAACTAGTCATCCTACTGGCAGATAGGGACAAATTCAATACTTTCCAAATGGCAAGATTTGCTGCCACAATCATAAGGAATAAAAAGATGAAGGAGCATGCTGATCGTAGCATGTCTGACCCACAACTCCTCCACTCTGGGTCACTTGTCACTGGACTGTATGATGATTTGTATTTTACTTTGTATTGTTGTGATGGCTTTTTTGGCTAACACAATAAAGCCTGATAGACTGATAATAACCATGTAAACCCCTCTTCTTTCTTCTGTCTCCCACTCCCCCCTTTCCTCCCCTCCCCCTCATTAATGAAGGTTGTTCTTAAGGGAGGGAAAAAAGGAACTTGGGGAAATAAACAAACAATCCCTTGTCCCTTGCACATGCTTTCTCTTGTTCTGCTTAGTCTTTGTTTATTTCAGCCTCTTTATATTGTTGCAAAGTTTCTTGAGATTCGCTGGGGGGGGGGGGAGTCCATCCACACACAGGGCTGGCAGCTGTCCAGGCCCCAGGTTTCAGCTGAGGATCTAGATCTTATCTCAGATCAGCTAGATTAATTGATTGATCATCCTGATTGGTTACTCAATTAACTCAGCTGGGCTAGCATATAGGGCAAAGGTAAGGAAGCCAGAACATTCCATTCCATACACAAGGTATAGATAGGGGCTCTGGGGCAAGTGATGCTCTGTCATCTTGGTGCTTGGGGGGGGGGTCAACAGTGGGAGGGCTTCTAATGTCCTGGCCCCACTGGTGGACCTCCTGATGGCACTGGTATTTCTGGCCACTGTGTGATACAGAGTGTTGGACTGGATGGGCCTTTGGCCTGATCCAACATTGGCATCTCTTATGTTCTTATGTTCTTATAAGAACACATCAGGAAGAGCATGTGAAGCTGGAAGAAGGGCCTTTGCACTCTTCAGAACTTCCACTCTTGCATTATTGCTGCTGAGAAGACTGCTACTCAAGACGTCTGCTTTGGAGCTGTAAAGCGCTCAGGGTCAGTGTCTAGAGCTGTGGTGGCCAAACTGCAGCTCAGGAGCCGCATGTGGCTCTTTCACACAGTCTAAATTAATAAAAAGCAAATTAGCATATTTTTCAATAAAAATGTGTGTGTAATATTGGTTCATGTCTTGTGGCTCTCAAACATCTGACATTTATTGTATGTGGCTGTTATGTTAAGCAAGGTTAGCCATCCTTGGTCTAGAGACTGGCTAGTTAGGTTTATTGTTTTGTCTTTGTCCCTTTGTACACTCTTTTCCCCTACTTGTATGTTTTTATGTAAATAAATTTCTAAATTCTGTTTTTAAACATTGGAGTGAGTTCCTAGTCCAGAACTCAAATTCATTTATTCCAGTGCTAAATTTACGCTACCAAAAAGATATTATTTCAATTGGGCATAATTAATTCTTATTTTTTAAAATAAAATCTTGGCCAGTTGACATCGTTGGGGCACCTCGATGTTGTGACAGGCCCAATGCTCTCAATCCCTGCCCCTGACCACTCTCTTGCTATCAACCCATGCTCCCAGCTACCCACACTGCCATTACCACCAGGGGAAGGGCTGCAGGTTGTCAGGTAGCTGTGGGCATAGCCAATGGAAGGGTTTGCAAGCTAGGGGGAGGGCGTACAGGTGTGAGGGAAGGACGGCATAAGCAGGAGACCTGATGGTGGAGAGAAAGGGGACCTTGGACACTCTCTGCCCAGAGCCTACCAAAACCTGCAACTGTCCCTGTTCACACAGGTCCCTAGTCCAGATCTCCCCAAGGCCCCAGGTACCGATCTACTTAGGTTAAGAACTACCTGGAGATTTTGGAGGTGGATAATGCCATAGAGTCCACCTTCTGGTGGCCATTTTCTCCAGTTGAGCTGATCTCTGTTGTCTGTAGATCAATTGTAATAGCGGGAGATCTCTAGCCATCACCTGAAGGCTGGCAACCTTAAATCTACTCTGCAGAGAAACTATGAGACGAGTCGTTTGAAGCTATTTCTTTTTGTGCTACAGGAACATCATTTCATTTTCATTTAGTGCACAATTGCTTAGTGGAGGAGAAAAGGAGAATGCTACAGGCACATTATATAGACTCCAAGAATCCCCCACCCAAGATCTCTGCCTGGCACAGACTTCTGGGCCCATCCTCTCGGGCTCGGTCTGCCTGGACTCCAAATACTAGCTCTAGTCCTAGCCTTCAGAGAGAACACAACAAGAATGCTCAGAACAGCAAGGGGAGGGGGAGACTTAATGTTCCTTGATTAAAATCCCTTCCGTTGCAATAAGGCTGATTATTTCTCTCTCTACAAAAGCACCAAATGCTGTACAGATATTAATGGAGAGCTTGAGACAGCAAAAGAATACTCCTGAAAAGGTGGGTCATTAGGATAATCTTGGGGAAATAATGAGTGTTCACGGGGCGCTACCTTAACCTCTCTTTAACTGCCTCTAGTTAATCCTTTTCTTCTAAACCGTTCCTTTAAAAAAAAACAACCTTCATTTTTATTTCAGAGAAAAACACTATGTATCAAAAGGAATAACAACTTGTACTCCTAGACCTCAAACACACTCAGTACTGAAGCCCCTAATAACCACCCACAGTGGGTTCTGCTGCATTTTTTTAAAAGAAAAGAATCAAAAGGGACTTTTCCCCCTCAAAAGAGAACACTATTTAATGTTGGCCACTCAGGGGAAAAAAATAACACAGGCTAATGGGATGGTAAAGTCAGGCACCATTAGCCAACAGTGGTGACTGGAACAGTTATTCACTGAAACAATTTTGCCTAGCAATGGGGACTTAATTCCTTCTCACCAGAAATCCAGAGAAGGAAACTAGGGATTTATTTTTTTCAAGGGTCTTGCTGCTGGCTGTAGTCAGTTATGAGGTACCTAAACTGATAAGTCACAGAGCATCTGCTTTGAACTCAATGGCCTGTATTATGAAGAACATCAAAGCTGGAGGCTTCACTTGCCTTTTCTGTCAGACCTGTCAGACATCCAACACTGTCAAAGAGGGCCCTTATTCAGGAGAAGCCCTGTCTACTTCAGAGTTTGTTCAGTCAGCCTGTACTCTGAGTGCCAGCTGAAACTCAAGGAAGCAACTAAACAATCAAGAAGTGCCGTGATTCAGAAAAGTCCACGGCCTCCAAATAAGCATCCCCTGCCATTACTCTCTTCCACTCTCTGCCTCATGTATAAATTTAAGCACATCATTACCTTGTTCAGTTCTCTCAACCTCCCACTCGCGGGGGTGCATAAGTAATGGAAAATCGCTGTGTAGACAAGAGCTGACAGACAGACTAGTTTAAGGTAGCTTCATCGCAGATTAACTGTACTCAGCTTTCTCCAGTAACTGAATTGTCAATGCTTTAGTAAGCAGACTGCAATATTCACTACTGGCCTGATAAGTAACCCCCCCCCACACACACACACACACATCTACTGAATGGCAAGGTAGTTATTTTTCTTCTGCAATATCTCTCAGCTAGTTCTCTCAAGCACAAAACTTAAAGGGACAGTAAGTTACCTAAGGACAAAGACAAGATAAGGGTTTTCAGTGTCACAAAGCCATAAAAAATTGGCTCCTCTTCAAAAACTGGCTCCTTGAAAATAACAAGCCTAAAATTCGGTTCAAAAAAGCCCACATTCTTCCAACAGCATCCCTATTCTGACTCCAAAACTATGAAAACAATTTTCTATTCCTGAGAGTTTTCAATGCCCGGAAGTGTAATTGGAGACTTCAGGCTGAAGCCCTGGTACTTGTTCCATAGCCTCCACAGCCAATTAGTTTAAGGGCCTCACTATACATTTTCCCTGTGCCCTCGTGATCAAAACATGTACTGCGAATTCTGTTCTGTGAATTTAATCCCGGGCATGCACAGAACCGATGAGGATTGAACCATGGTGCACAAGAACAGGGGGATTCAGCCTCCTCTGAATCTTCCCTACAGCCATCTTCCCTACCGTTTCTCAACCCTGTGCCATCTTTCCAACATGGGGATGGGGCACTATTGGCCATATTGGGACTACTAAGTGTACCCCATTGGCACCCTGACCAGGAAAGTGGTGGTCGTCCAGGTCTGTATCAGGTTAGGAAAACAATGTGAAGCTAAGGTCCCCTCTCCCTCAACACCCTGCAAAGAACGTGTAATACAGCTTGGATTGACTGATCCAGGGAAGGACCCAGGGGAAAATATAACTTCTGGTTAGGCCCTGAGGTGACCTCTAGACTCCTGTTCATTAATCAGAAATCACCCTATGTTTGACTTGGATCCAGTGGAGCATTTCCATGGGCAGAAGGATTTCCTCCTGTGAGCCCCATTTCCCCATTTCTCCCCTCCTGCTCCAGCCCAAAGTCCCTCCTGAAATGCTGCTCGTGGGACATAGGGGACCCCCCGGGAACAGCATTTGGGAGGAATTTGGGGCTGCAGTGGGCATGGAGAGGTAAGACAGCCACACTCCATAAGCAGAAATCCTTCTGCCCACAAAACATCACCCTGATTTCAAGTTCCGATCTGTCAGCTGGGACTACCCAGGTTTAGATTTTACCTTTACCTTATACTACCCAGGTTTAGATTTTACTTATACTACCCAGGTTTAGATTTTAGACAGTGTGGGCCTTCACTGTGAGTTGGCCTGGGACAGATTGCCCTTTGCCTCCCTCCCTCCCTCCCTGAACTGTCCCTATCAGCAGCTAGTCCACCAGGCTCAGCTGCACTTGAGGGAAAGATGGAAAAAACAAGGAACCTTTGTAGTGGTAAAAATGTACCCAGAATCCTTGGGGGGTGGAGCAGCCAGGGAGGGCCAATTGTGAGCAGTAAAACGGCCGATAGCAAAATGACTGAGCACTACATCCTGCAGGGCTGCTCTCCTCTCAAAATTACAGACTCCTGAAGCTTTTGATCATTTAGCCAGCTCTAGCTGTCAGAAACAAGTTTCTCCCGCCTCCAACACAACTTCAGACTTTCTCATGACAACTTTTATACATTTCTGGCTATAATCAGTTCTTCTCTCTCCACTGATTTCAAACCTCCAAATAGGTCAGCTTTTCAATCACACACACACCCCTTTGGCTGCTTGGATCCAGTAACCAGCTGGTGTGCGGGGGGGGGGGGGATTTGCTGCTCACCTGTTAACTGCATCAGCAGCTGCAGTTGCATTACTTCCACTATCTATATGCATCATTTTTCGCTAATGTTTCTTTTATTTAGAACTGACAGTTTGATTGTCATCCACTGACCAGGAATGAGATTTCTATATTAATGCTTCAATATTCCCTTTATTCTTAGAACCATCCCCATTTCTATCACCTCTTATTAACACCTGATCAGACTACAAAATTAATGTCAGTCCTTGGAACTTCAAAGTTCAGGAGGAAATTAACTCTGCATGTTGGCTGGGGATACAATATTCATTCTACCTCTCTGCTCTATTAATTCCATTCCAACATTACTTTCCCAAGTCAGGAGTGGACTGAAACTCTGTAAGTCAATACTCTTTTTTTTCCCTCTTGAGTTATTGCTAACAGAAGCATGTTCAGTGTCACTATATGAAGCATTTTTACCTTAAATGCAGCCTTTGAGGCATTTGTGGACATTTACCTGGATAAAGAAACTTAAGTGAAACAGGACTGAATGCAGTGGGATGTCAGGTTCTTTTGAAGAGAAAAACTCCCTGTATTGCAGAATAATGTATGAGACAAAAGGTAAAGGTTCCCTTGCTCGAAAGCCAGTCAAATCCGACTCTAGGGTTGTGGTGCTCATCTCCGTTTCAAAGCCGAAGAGCCAGCGCTGTCCGAAGACGTTTCAATGGTCATGTGGCCAGCATGACTAAACACCAAGGCACACAGAACACTGTTACCTTCCCACCGAAGTGGTACCTATTTATCTACTTGCAATTTCTTGCTTTCGAACTGCTAGGTTGGCAGGAGCTGGAACTAGAGACGGGAGCTCACTCCGTCATGCGGCACACTCGGGTCTCGAACTGCTGAACTACTGACCTTCCACAGCCTGCAGTTCAGCGTCTTAACCACTTGAGCCACCGCAAAAGGCAACACAAATTCCCTCTCAGGTCTAAGACTACAACCAAGTCAGCAGCACTACAAGATAGCTAAACCCCCAAATCAGAAATGTGTGCATGGCTGAGGCTCATGGTAGAGCATCTGCTTGGCATGCAGAAAGTCCCCAGTTCAACCCCTGACACCTCCAATTAAAAGGGTGTGGCATTTAGTGATGTGAAAAGACCTGGGGAGCCACTGCCAGTCTGAGTGCACAATACTGACATGATGGCCCAATGGTCTAGTTCAGTATAAAGCAGCTTCATGTATGCATTGCTTAGATTTAGACCGCACTTAAAACTTATCTGCTTCACCAAGTGTGTAACAGTGTTTGGAAAAAAAATGAGGTTTTTATTGTTTGATAATGATTTCTCAGGGTTTTTAAGTCAACTTTGTTTTGGTAACGGCCATTTACTATGGGCATGTAGTCTGATATATGTGCACAGCCTCAAACGAGGTGAAGAGGTTAAAAGAAGACTGAACCATGAGACATGATCAAATCCTTATTTCTCTGAAGAGGTGAAAGGAATCTGAGCTGTCCCATCTCCTCGCTTCCGCCACTGTATTCAGAGAAGGCAAAACCTACCTCTAAGCTGGTTAAAGGTGGTGATGAATTTACTCGTCACAGACTTCAGTTCATTATTGGCCAGAGTGATGAGATGTATCCCTTCAGTGACATGCCTCATGACTTTGTAAAGGGCAATGGGGAAGGTCATCAGTTTGCAATCTGCCAAATCTGCAGTAAAACACCAATGAGGAAAGAGAGGGGGGGGGGAAGGATATGAGTTTCCCAGGGCAAGATGTCTTGTAGTCTAATATGTCACACATTTTAATTGTCTTTTCTTGAAGAGTGAATGCCCATACTGAAGAGAAAGGTCAGCAGCAGTCACAACAAAGTTAGTGTCGTAAAAACCTGTACATCTTTTTTAAAAAACAGCATAAAACCAAGCAATCAAATTTAACTGCACTGAAATCTGCAAACGAGTTCACAGAGATTTAATTTTAAGAAAGTGTTTTTGGAAATCAAGACTGTATTTTCTCTGAAAGAGCCTCTGATATACTGAACATTAATTTGCTAGCTATCCACAAAAAAAATGCCAACAAGTTCAATAATAGATGTTGAATAGTCAGTGATTATTCAGCTTGTCCTGTTGTGTGGGGTATCTCTTGGCTTGTCCAGTCTGAGGATGTGAACAGGATTCCTTGAAGACTGAGACATATCACCTGCTTTTGTACAACAACCCTTGCCACTCCCAGTTGCTTAAATCTCCCAACTAGGGGTGGGAGACAGTAAATGGAAGGGGTGGTCAGCCCGGTCTTGAAGCAGGCAGTGGTGCGTAAACTCCTAAAAAAACCCAGTGTTCTCTCTAAGTTGTGTGTGTGAGCGGCCGTTCATTAACACAGGAAGCCCTGCTCAGCAGCAATTTGGAGCTGTGTGGGGTCTTGCACTGCCCATTGCTCATTTTAAGAATACTGCAGTTATATTCTGCTCATGATATGAACTGCTCCACTGGGGGGGGGGAATTAGCGGGAACATTGCATCTGGACCCAGGAGAGCTGAATAACTACTGTTCAGTCTCAAATGTACCGTACCTGTAATGAACAGTGGTTAATGTGTTAACCCAGTCTGAGAACCTTGTGTGACAGGGGATTCGAATGGAATTCTACAGTTGAATGGCGGTTGAGAGTGACAGTCAGAACCATTAAGTTCAGTTAAGTAGAGTCAAGGACTGAGAGAGGATCCTGAATCAGGGAATTGGGACCAGTAGTCCTGCCCTGAGAAAATAGCTCTTTGTAAAAGGGGGTGCTCCCTATCAGGTGTTTAAGAAGGAAAACTGGAACTTGTGTGTATGTTCCTGCCTACACAGAGTTAAATAATTTCAAAACAAAGAGGTTTATGCCTGTTTATTTAAGAAGACAAGAGATGACTGGGGGAGGGGGGACATCACAGAAGGTTATAAGATTATGCATGAGGTGGAGAGAGTTGACAAAGATAACTTTTTCTCCCTCTACCAAATACTAGAACTCGAGGGCATCCAATGAAACTGATGGACAGTAGGTTCAAGGCAGACAAAAGGAAATACTACTTTACACAGAGAATGATTAAAAGGTAGGATTGGCTGCCAGAGGACATAGTGATGGCCACAGAAATAAACAGCTTTAAAAGGAGATTAGATAGATTCATGGAGGATAAGTCTATCAATGACTACTAGCCATGGTGACTGAGGGGAACTGTCACATTCAGAGGCATTAATCCACTGAATTCCAGAGCCAGGAGGCAACACTGGGGAAGGCCTTGGCCTCTGTGCCCTGTTATTGGCCATCCAGAGAAAATGGTTGGCCACTGTGTGAATAGTTACAAGAATGGGCACAGTAATAAGACCAATGAAAAAAGAACTGTGACAATTTAGCGCTTGGTACTATATTCATAAATCATAATATACAATAACAGAAAATAAGTAATATATATAGTGAATGTATATACTGTTGATTCACTTCATCATAAAGCTATGCTTATACCTGTAAGCATAGCTTTATGATGAAGTTAATCAACAGTATATTTTCAATACGTCACCAAGAGAAATGAATTGTTGAAAGAGTTTATGCACACATCCTTGTTCAGAAGAAGATCATTGTCGAAACGGCACACCATTCTGGAGACCACTGTCTACATTCACTATATATATTACTTATTTTCTGTTATTGTATATTATGATTTATGAATATAGTACCAAGCGATAAATTGTCACAGTTCTTTTTTCTTTTTTCATTGGCCACTGTGTGAGACAGGATGCTGGACTAGATGGATTATTGGTCTGATCCAGCGGGGCTCTTATGTTTTTATACTCTCTCTCCATAGTCTTTAAGACCTGTCTATAGAATCAGAGAGCTACTTTATTGTGACAAGTTATGTATTGTTTACAATTATACAAAGTTACTTCATTCCTGTTGCCTGTTCACCTGCCAGGCTCCAAACCAGATACCTACCTGACCATTTCCTCTCAAAAGTGAAATAAAGCAGTTTGTTTTGAATAACTATCAGCCTTTCTTGTGCTATAATCTGACATATAAAAATGAAGGATTTTTCAGTTCCTCAGTTCCCTAGGCCAAGTCATTTTATATCTATATACATCTAAATAACTGAGTGGGACAGACAGCAAAACAAAGAAGAAGAAAAGGGGACTGCTCAGCCAAGAGAGAAAAAAGGGAAGTTGGGGAGAATTATTATAGTATCAGAGTGGTGGTGCAGGCGGTAAGAGATGCCTGCATGTACATCTGGCCGAACAGCTTCGGCTGTTCGAGCCCCACCGCGGCCGGGGTGAGCGCCCGGCCCTATGTCCCAGCTCCCGCCCACCCAGCGACTCGAAAGCCCGTTAAAGGGCGAATAGACTAATGGGTACCTGTGAAGCAGTGGCGACAGCAACAGAGAAAAATGGTGGCTGGCGAGGCAAGGAGAGAGCGAGCGAAGGAGGCCGGACCAACTGGCGCGGAAGTGCGAGTGATCCTGGCCCGGAAATTGAATCACTACAGCCGGAAGAAGGGAACTCCAAAGACCAGCACCAGAAGGACGCCACCAACTACCGCCCACAAGAACAACAACCGAAGATCTGCCACAAAAAGGGTGCCTGGTAGGGTAGTCACCACCCCTGTATGTCTGTGGCCCTTGGTTAGATTCTGTAAATGTGATTACCACCCTCTGTAAGCTGCCCAGAGACCCTTAGGGGTTAGGGCAGGATAGCAAATCGAATAAATAAATAAATATTAAACAAATGGTGGCTGGACAATTTCAGGGATTTCTGAATGAAGCAGTTTGCTTTGATCTGTTACAGTCTAGTTCCAGTCGTGGGACTGAAATGGCCTTGTTGTCTTGGTGGATGACCTGCACTGAGATACTGGACAAAGGGAATGTGATCCTGTTAATCCTCCTGGACCTCTTAGTGGCTTTTGATATCATTGATCATGGTATCCCTCTGGACCACCTTTTGGGGTTGGGAATGGGAGGCACTGTTCAGGGTGGCTTTGGTCGTACCTCCAAAGTTGGTTTCAGAGTGTGGTGCTGTGGGAGAGCTGCTTTCCCCCTTGACTTCTGGATTACAGTGTTCCCCAGTGCTTTTTACTATCTATGTAAAACTGCAGGGAAAGCTCATCTAGAGACTTGGGCTGAGTTGCCACCAATATGCAGATAACACTCAGTTCTATCTCATGCTTCCAGCAGATACCAGGGAGGTTGGAGAGACACTGAACAGGTGCCAGGAGGCAGTTTTGCGTTGGATGAGGGCTAACAAACTGAAACTTAATCCTGGAAAAAGAGGTGCTACTGGGTAGGTGGGGGGTTGACCCAGGAACTGGGATGTCCTGCCAGGGGAGAGGAGATCCTTGATTTGGTCCTAAGTAACACTCAAGACCTGGTGAGAGATGTAAAAGTGATTGCACCGCTTGGGAACAGTGATCATAATGTTGTTGAGTTCAACATTTGTATAAATAGGGAATTGGCCAAAAAGACTCACACAACCACTTTTAACTTTAAAAGGGGTAAATTCTCTGATATGAGGGGACATGTGGGGAGGAAACTGAAAGGAAAAGTAGAAAGGGTCAAAACCATTGGGGAAGCTTGGAAACTATTTAAAACTACGATCCCAGAAGCTCAAAAAAAAAAATATTCCGCAGGTTAGGAAAGGCACAAACAGGTATAGGAAAAAGCCTGCATGGTTAACAAAAACAAAGTAAGGGAAGCTGTAAAAGGTAAAAAGGATTCCTTTAAGCAGTGGAAAGCTAGTCACGGTGAGGCTGATAAAACGGAACACAGGCTATGGCAAATAAAATGCAAGTCTGTGGTCAGGCAGGCAAAAAGGGAATATGAGGAGCATATAGCAAAAAACGTAAAAACCAACAATAAAACTTTGTTCAAATACATTAGAAGCAGGAAACCAGCCAGGGAGGCAGTGGGGCCCTTGGATGACCAAGGGGAAAAAGGAGTACTGAAGGATGATAGGGAAATGGCTGAGAAGCTAAATGCATTTTTTGCCTGTCTCTTCACTGTGGAAGATGAGAAGTGCTTGCCCACTCCAGAACCACTGATTTCAGGAGGGGTGTTGAAAGACCTGAGTCAGATTGAGGTGACGAGAGAGGAGGTCCTAAAACTGATAGACAACTTAAAAACTGATAAATCACCAGGCCCAGATGGCATACATCCGAGAGTTCTGAAAGAACTCAAATGTGAACTTGTGGATCTCCTGACAAAAATATGTAATCTCTCCTTAAAATCAGCCTCCATTCCTGAGGACTGGAAGGTAGCTAATGTCACTCCCATCTTTAAAAAGGGTTCCAGAGGAGATCCGGGAAATTACAGGCCAGTCAGTCTGACGTCGATACCGGGTAAATTGGTGGAAACCATTATTAAGGAAAGAATTAGTAGGCACATAGATGAACAAAACCTATTGAGGCAGACTCAGCACGGTTTCTGTAAGGGAAGATCTTGTCTCACTAACCTGTTAGTGTTCTTTGAGGGGGTGAACAAACATGTGGACAAGGGGGATCCAATAGATATTATTTACCTTGACTTCCAGAAAGCTTTTGATAAAGTTCCTCATCAAAGGCTCCTAAGCAAGCTCAAAAATCATGGGATAAAAGGACAAGTCCTTCCCTATGAGGAAAGGTTAAAGCGCTTAGGGCTCTTTAGCTTGGAGAAAGACAACTGAGGGGTGACATGATTGAGGTTTACAAGATTATGCATGGGAAAGAGCAGGTACAGAAAGAGGTACTTTTCTCCCTTTCTCACAATACAAGAACTCGTGGGCACTCCATGAAATTGCTGAGCAGTCGGGTTAGAACGGATAAAAGGAAGTACTTCTTCACCCAAAGAGTGATTAACACATGGAATTCACTGCCACAGGAAGTGGTGGCGACTACAAGCATTGACGGCTTCAAAATGGAATTAGGCATATGGAGCAGAGGTCCATCAGTGGCTATTAGCCACAAGGTATAGATAGGGGCTCTGGGGCAAGTGATGCTCTGTCTTCTTGGTGCTTGGGGGGGCCAACAGTGGGAGGACTTCTAATGTCCTGGCCCCACTGGTGGACCTCCTGATGGCACCTGGTATTTTTGGCCACTGTGTGACACAGAGTGTTGGACTGGATGGGCCTTTGGCCTGATCCAACATTGGCGTCTCTTATGTTCTTATGTCTCCTGTTCTTCATTGGGTTGTACTCTCCCCTAAGCTTGGGGGAGCTGTTGGAACCATGCCTCCTGTTGGATAAACAGGTGATAGCAGTTGCTAGAGTGCCTTTCCCCAGTGTTGCCTGGTGAGCCAGGCACTGTGCTTTCTTGGAAGGAAAGAGCTTGCTATTGTGGTGCATGGCCTGGTAACATCTAGATTAGACTACTGTAATGTAAAGCTCAAGTACTTTGACCACTAAATGAGAAGGGAGCACTCAGTGGAGACGACCCTGATGCTGGGGAATACTGAAGGTAACTATCATAAACTTGCGCTCTATATTTCTGAGCAATATAGGCCTCCCGACTTAGGACCTCAGTTTATGCAGGGGACTCAACGTTAATTAGGTAGTGTGCTCAGATATTCTGAGTCCCCTTTGTTTCCCCAGGCTATCAGGCTCAGCTTAGGAGAGACGAGGAGGGCACATAAACAGTCTCTACTGCCCAGAGATTCATTCAGACTCCCAGCTTATAAAACATAAAGGTTTAATTGGAGTGGTTAAAACAAATAGGGGGGTTACAAAATAAAATAGACAATAGACAATAGACAAATAGACAAATAACCCTAACTATGCTAGCTACTCTAAACAAATGGTTTGTTGTTCCTTTCTCCCTGGAACTCCACCTCCGTTTTGGCTCGGCTACTTGCTTTAAGGTTTGCTCAGCCAAAGCTTGCTTGCTTGCAGACACTTGCGGTCTTCTAAGCAGCCCTGCACCCGGACTATACCTCACGGTGAGCAGTTCAGGAAGATTCTTGCCGCGGCTCTTGGCTTCCTCAAGGCCACGTGCAGCATTCCTGGCATTCGTCAAACTGTCGCCTTCAGTCTCCTTGCTTGCTTGGAATGCGTAGTCGTGTGTATTCAGGCAAGTTCATGAGTCTTCCTTCATTCCTCCGTCATGAATAATTCTGCCTCTAGGACTGTGTCTTTATCCCTTGATTCCCCAATCCCCATCCTAGACTAATTAGGGATTGCTGCCTTAACCCAGCTGGTTCCCATTTACTTAGATTATAGGACGTACTGATTCTGACTACACTTACAGGCCTTTATCTGAGATGATCCTGCAAGTCAGTATCTCTGGCATGACAGTAACAGAAGAAGGGGATGACAAAGGGATGAGATGGTTAGACAGTGTTACTGATGCAACAAACATAAAATTGAGCAAACTCCAGAGGATGGCGGAAGACAGGAGGGTCTGGCGTGATGTGGTTCATGGGGTCGCGAAGAGTCGGACTTGACTGTGCAACTGAACAAAAAAAATGCATTCTATGTGGAGCTGTCCTTGAATACTGCCTGGAAGCGAGACTTCCAGTCTTGGCGGCGCGAATGGCGGTCGTACTCTCGGGACGCTCCCGGAGACGACTCGCCCATGCGCGGTTGGGGGGGGATCCGCACAAGCGGAGACCCTAAGGAGCCTTAGTTAAAGGCTCCGAACCGAGGCGCACCGGGGAAGTGCCTCTTTACCAGCCTGTTTGGTCGGAAATTGAGGCTTGCCCCATGCCCCAAAGGCCCCGCTGTGGCAGTGCCCCGTATAGGGACTAGCAACGCCACTGGACTTCGCAGAGTGATGAAGCGAAAGAACCTTTGAAAGTGAAAGTGAACGGCTGCAAACTGTGAGTTGCCGATCGAAAGCGCGGAAAAAGATATAAGCGCATCTCCCCCCGTATCGAAAAAGCGCAAAAAAGGAGGGAGGAGGGTGGAACCCCCCCCACTGACTAGACCGGGACTGTAAGCAGAGTAAGGGGGGAGTGAAATTTAAAGAAGTGAGGTTACCTTTTGGGGAATTTGTCAAAGCGAAGAAAAGGGATTGCTTCCCAAGCAGTGCGGCACGGACTTTTTAAAAGTAAACAAACAGCCAAGATGTCGGGGGGCAAAAGGGGCAAGGAGAAGGAAAAGCAAGCGAAGAAGCTAACAGCAACTTCCAGTCCTAGTTCCCGCCTCTCCGGTACGGCTTTCAATCATCAAGAAAGTGAGATGCTTCGCCCTCTGCTGGATCAGATGCAGAAAATCAGCCAAACTTTAGTAAGCATGGAAAGTGTTCTCAGCAGTCAACAGACACAGTTAACAGATACAACCAAGAAAATGGAGGAAATTGCAAAGAAATGTCTGGTATCAACAGAAGATACGCAGAAAATCAAGAAGAAGGTCAGTAAAATGGAAAAGAAGCAAGAAATGCAAGAAAATAAGTTACTGATGTTACAAATGGAAAAATCAAACTTGACTCTCCGGTTTCAAGGAATTCAAGAAGTGGAAATAGAAGATCTCAGAAGTATATTAACGGAAGCGTTGGCACCACTGATGGCCAGTGAAGCGGATAAATTAAGCGAAGAAATGGATCTGATATACAGATCCTATTCTAACTTTACAAAGAAAAATAATCTGCCAGCTGAAGTGGTTGTCAAATTTACCAAACAACGTGTTAGAGATCAGATTTTGAAAGCGATGTCAGCAACACCCTTGAAGATTGGAGAGCAAATCATAAGGATTTTAAAAGATGTACCATTTGAAATTCGACAGAAGCGGAAGGCATATAAAGGACTGACCATATTCTTGCAAACCCGTCAAATTAATTACAGGTGGTTGATTCCAGAAGGACTGGTATTTAAGTTTAAATACAAAAGAGAGAAGATTGACTCCATTTTCAAAGCACAAGAATTTTTGAAGAGACACGCCAGCTCAGAGGAGGAAGCAAAACTCGCTAAGTGGAAAGTTTTTAGTAGCGACGAGGACAGCAATCCGGAAGGAGGAGACAAAGAACCGGAAGAAAAAGGAGCAGCAGGAGGTGTCTCCTATAATCTAAGAGAGAAGAAATGCAGACGCCCCAACACCTGATAAACTTTTGAGAGTGCTGCAATGGACAATACTAATATTAACCCAAAAGGACTTTACTAATCTAACTAATTTTTTTTATCTTTGACAGGTAATGAAGCAAGAAGATTGACCGCTCATGGTGGAAGCTATGGACTGTACTAATACTAATAAAAGATTAATATACTAATTTACTCATCACTCACCACTTTTCTTAACCCCTCTATATACCTTCCCTTTTTTTCTGAAAAATTTAAAGCAATAAAATTCTCTCCTTTTTAGGAGAGTTTAATTTAAAAAAAAAAAAGACTGCCTCCAAGCTACAGTTGGTACAGAATGCAGCAACGAGAATGATGACTAGAGTGGGCTATAGGGGCCGTATCACTCCAGCCTTCACCCATCTACACTGACTCCCAGTTTGCTTCCAGGCCCAATTCAAGATGCTGTTACTGACTTTTAAAGCCCTGTACTGCTTCAGGCCAACATACCTCAAGGACTGCCTACTCCCATACAAACCCACCAATCCATTGTGGTCATTTTTGGAGGCCCTACTTCAAGTGTCCCACCATCTGATGCTAAACAGGCGGCAATCCAAGCCTTCTTTGGGGTTGCCAGTCCCTAGCTGGCAGTGGGCTCCTCCCTGCTGGCCGGAAGGAGGGAATTCCCCCCCCCCAAAGTGTACATTGAGCGATGTGCCTACATCACCTGGAAGTGACTTAGGCACATTGGTGACGTCAGGGGGGTGATGCTCTGGTTTTTGGGCAAAACTCTAAGGTTTGAAGTTGATTTTACCAGAGAGTTTTCCCCAAAACCAGAGCATTGCCCCTGACATGCCTATGTCACCCAGACGTGATGTAAGCATGTGTGCGATATCACTTCCGGTGACATCAGCATGTCGGGGGCTACACTTCCAGCTCTCTGAGAGTCCCCCCCCCAATCCTTCTGTCAGTGAATCAAAGAGACATGGCAACCCTAGCCTTCTTGGTTGGGACATCAAAATTTTGGAACTTCCTCCCCAGGGAGATTCATCTGTTTCCCGTGTGCCTTGGTGTTTAGTCATGCCGGCCACATTACTAGCAGGTGAAGGCTCTTTTGTTTGGTTTGGTGTTCCCCTTCTTACTTTACTTATTTTAAAAGAATTATGAAGCAAGAATGCCAGCAGGGGGTTGGGGCTATCCAGTGTTTTGCATGGAGTGTCACATGTATGACTATCTGCCCACTGGACAGAAGTCTTGGGTGTGTGCTCAGTGCAAGGAGCTCCCGGTTCTCAGGGAACGTGTTTGCTCCCTTGAGGCCAAGGTGGCTGACCTGGAGAAGCAGAGACAGTCAGTTAGGCACACAGAAAAGACTCTCGGGGACTTGATAGATATGTCCCACTCTGGATCTGGCAGCCCCGCC
>NW_015160871.1:469663-470880 GCF_001447785.1 Gekko japonicus
TATCCATGTACGAGAAGGAAGCATGGACTCTTACTAAGCTACCTCAAGGCAGAAAGCCTGTTGCATGCAAATGGGTTTTCAAAATAAAGCATAAAGAAGATGGAACTGTGGAGCTATACAAAGCACGCCTAGTAGCCAAAGGCTATTCACAAGAATATGGAACTGACTATTTTGAAACTTTTGCTCCAGTTACCGACCAAGCAACTTTCAGAACACTTCTTAGTGTTGCAGCATCGAGAGACATGATAGTAGAGCATCTTGATGTAAAGACTGCTTTTCTCAATGGAGAACTATCAGAAGAAATCTACATGGAACAACCTGAAGTTTTAAAGCCAAAGGACAGGAGGATTATGTCTACAGACTCAACAAAGGACTCTATGGGCTAAAACAAGGAGCAAAGGCCTAGTATGACAAAATTACCGGACTGCTACAGAAGCAAGGTTTTGAACAAGGGAAAGCTGAACCTTGTCTTTACACTAGAATTAAAAATGGACAATACCAGTATGTTCTTGTTTATGTTGACGACCTGATCGTGGCCTGTCAAAACAGAGAGGACATCAAAGACATAGTTGATGGACTGAATAAGGATGTGGAAGTCAAACAGCTAGGTGATGTACAACACTACCTCAGAATGCAAATTGAGAGACTCGAGGATGGGACTTTTCTTCTATGCCAGAAACGAAAGATTATGGACTTTGTAGAATCTGAAGGACTGTAACACATCATCCATACCAATGGAACCTGGATATCTGAAGGAAAAGAATGGAAAACCACTCAGAGACATTGGAGAATACAGAGAAGCAGTTGGAAAACTTCTCTACCTGAGCAAAACCACAAGGCCAGATATCACAGCAGCAGTTGGCATCTTATGCAGGAAAGTGAGTTCGCCTAATCATCATGATTGGAGTGCAATAAAGAACCTGGTGTGGTACCTGAAGGGAACAATGGACTTACAACTGAAAATTGCACCGTCTGAAGGGCCCAGACTACTTGTATATATGGATGCCAACTGGGGAGAAGAATCTGACAATTACAAGTTTACAAGTGGATATCTATTTTTCTACGGAGATGGACTAATAGACTGGACTAGTAGAAAACCAACTGTTGTGGCGCAGTCTACAGCGGAAGCGGAGTGTGTTTCAGCAGCAAGTGCCTGTAGTAGACTTGAATGGATTTTTCATATGTTAAAAGACTTTGGAATAAGAGAACCTGTACCT
>NW_015160871.1:470911-488826 GCF_001447785.1 Gekko japonicus
TTTTTAATACTGTTTTTATTATAGGTGGCTGACATTCTGACTAAGCCACTGACCAAAGAGAAATTTGAACGTCTAAGTAAAATGTTGAATATGATTAGTACAAATGTTGAATTGAATAATGTTTTATATGTGTGTATGTATGACTTACATGTTAGACCTTGAGAAGGGGTGTTGGAAATGTATGTGTTTACAAGGTCTGACAATCCAGTCATTATAGGGTTAACTTGTTTGCCTAGTATTGCTATTGTTTAGACTGACCTGGAAGGGATACCTGGCACTGAGCCAATGGGGAATTAGCCCGGGAAAAGTAGCTTTCAACTGTGATACAGATTGGTCATTTGTTTCAGGTGACTTCCTTTCTAGGGGTCAAGAAGAAGGAGAGATTCTCCATTATCTGTGTGCTAGTGTTGACTATAGGCAGCTTAGAAAATGTAGCTATTAGTGTTATGTTTATTTGTAGTAATCCTATATACCTTTTACCCTTAGAAATAAAGGTTTTTAAAAGCAAAGAAATCTCTTCTTTCCAATAGAGCAAGATCCATTGATAGTCTGAGTATTAAACACTTTTGACTATTTTACAACATGAGGATGCCAGTCACAGTAACTGGCGGAACGTCAGGTTCTACAATGCCAAGACCTTGGCCACACAACCCAGAGAATCTACAGCAACTGATGCTATTTTAACCTGCACAGCCAATCAGATCTCCAGTGGCCAATCAGCAGGCCTGCTGGACAAGAGCCCCACCTGGTCCCACCTACTTTCTAATTACACTTGGTGGGCACCATGATACCCACACAGGCACCACATTGGGGCCCCCATTCTAAGGTTCTAAAAGTTTCCTTCTGAAATGGACAGAAGTGTCTCCCAAACTATTTTTTCCTCAATTACTTCCATGCTCAATTTGGTCGCAAAACCATATTTCAATGACTGCACTGCAATTCCATCAGAAATCAAATCACAGTTCAATGAGCCACAGCACTTCTCCTTACTTGGCTCATTAATTAATTACCTGGCAAAAGAGGAGTCACATATGGGACAAGTGTTTTCTCTTGCTATCCTCCAATACATTCAAAAAGGAACAGGATGCTGGCTGCTCATGAAAACACGGACACATGCAACTTCTTATCACCTCTCATTTAATAAGGGCCATTACCAAACCTCACGGCAACTCTGGTTGGATTCAACAGTTCAAGCACCTTTCATAAGCTGTCCATGTTCAGGACAAAACTGCAGCCACTCTGTTTCCTAACTGCACTAATGAAAGTCGATAGAAATAGTGAATTAAAGTGGATGCTTATTTTTGTACCACAAATAGCTTACAAATGTATAAAAGAAACAAACCAAAACAAGAAATTTTACAAAGAAAATAGGTGGGACAAAAATGTTATTGGGACCATACCTGAAAATTAAAAGAAATGGGAAAAAATACATATTTGTACATCCCTGCGTTCAATACCACGCCACTGAAGTCTCCACTTCAAAGACTAGAGAAATTCTCTCCCTGACCCCAGAATTAGGGTACAATAAACCACCTGTTTCCTAGTGATTATCATTCAAACTCTCATCCAGATGTTTTGCAGGTCATGTGCAGCAGCACAGCATCTCTCTGCCCTTGATGCTTCTCCTCCTAGGTTAGCTTGCCTTTGTAAAACTCCTTAACCCCTTGGCATTAAAGCAGTGTGTTTTTCCTAAACTGACTTAAGGACTTCTCTTAAGCATTTCTTTGTTTTCACCTGAGTAAAATCTTGACTCTCAGACTCCCATCGAATGTAATATTTGCATGAAGTTATGCAATCAAGTACCTAATTAATTGTTCAACGTCAGCACCAACAGCCTTGAGGGATGGGGTGTCATGACAGGAACTGAAGGCAAACAATAACCATCAATGTTAAACGTGTATAAGGAAAACAATTGACTAGCTATAGAGCCTGCAGAATTCCAAGTGCCTTTGGTAAGTAGCTCTTATAAATGGTCTAGTATTCAGTCAGTTTGAGATTGTATCCAGGTAGCACACAGAAACCTATTCAAAAGCTCTAACTGTGTGGCAACCTGCAGACAAGCCATACAATAATAACAATGTTCAAATGGACTTATATTATATGCCAACCCACTTGGGTCTCACCCATTCACAAGCCTATCCATTAATTTCCCATCAGATGGAGCTTTGGTACATGCCGTTATTTAAAGACAAAAAATCGATATTGCAAAATTTACCTGGGATTGCCTTTGGTTGTCTCTTATCACTTTCTCAATACTTATGAAAATTACAAATTGGGGTTTTAAAAACCCACTCACTTATCAACATCTAAGCCCTGTGATGCATTACCAAGGCTTTGTCTATGTAGATCATATCCCACAAACAGCAGGCTTACTCACTCACACACACACACACCCCATCTCCCTAAAGAATCTGCTCTTGCAACAGGAATATTCTTGCATTTTGTTTCTGAACCTTCATTTCATTAATGTCATCCTTTTATTACTCCTCATGCATCCTAGTGGCTTTAAGACAAATCTAACTATAGTAAATTAGATGCCTGTGCAATTTTTATCCATACTCGGGTTCCCCCTGCTTCAAGCCCTGGGACTATGGACCATGCCCTGGGAAGGAAAGGTGTCTGAAGAGAAGTGCTCACAGGGAACATAATCCGACAGGGCTCAGTCATTCAAGTCAAATACATTCACTGACCCTTCTCTATGGAAATGCATCAGGGTCCCTCTCTCCATGATCAATCAATTCTGCTGCAATACTGAAGAAAGCCACTTATAGCTACTAGTGATGTTTATGGTAACTTCCTTTCCACCTCCTCTTCAGGGAAATGCTTTTATGGCAATGTCTCTCACCACAGAGTACTATCACAATATTGATGCAGGCCCAACCTTGTTGAACCTGTGGACACTTATGGAATTTTGAGAAATTCCTGTGGATGCTACCAGTGTTCCCTCTAAGCTGAATTAGTGTAAGCTAGCTCACAGTTTTTTAGCCTCCGGCTCACACATTTTTGTCTTAGCTCAGGGAGAATGGCTCCAGAGCAAACTAATTTATGCAGTAGCCAAATCACTCACTCACAACTTTAATGCCAGCAGCTCACAAAATAGAATTTTTGCTCACAAGACTCCACAGCTTAGAGGGAGCATTGGATGCTGCCATGAAATAGCTGTCATGGGAGGCGATAACAAAATGGTGGAAGTTCCAATCTAAGCATCCTCCTAGCTATTTCTGAATGGGTTCTCCCTGCAGACGCGGAGGTGGGTGATGCCTCTTGGGTTCTTCTGAAGGACCTTCTACTCCAATGAAGAGGAGGCTGGGCTCTTTGCTTTGGGGGGAAGAGATGCTCTGGGGAAGGAGGAAGTGGTCATCAGGGAATGCATTGGTCAGCCACTGCACTGGGGATTCCTGCACTATGGAAGACAGATATCCTGACAATGGCATGCTGAACAATGAGGTATGACCTATTCAAGACATAAGCCAGCAGGCCAAAACACATTCAGCAATGTGAACTGTGTTCTAATTAGAATCAGAATGCATCTCCTACACAGCTAATAGTTCTGAATAATTGATTTAGGCCCACCCAAAACAGCTGCAAAAACATTGAAAGTTACCTGCCGGCAATTTATTAGCCTAGTTCCAACCTATACCTGTGGCTTAAGCTACTCCTGGGCTATTTTCTGGGGATGCACACATCAGTGCTTTGGCTAATTAATTAAAATTTTAATCACAACTTTTTTAAAAGAAAAAAAAGACCATGTGAAAAGCTCCGCTAGAATCCAGACCACATCAAAGTCATTTCCACCATGAACCTGATCACAGAGCATGTCTCCGCCAGAACCATTTCGCAGCTCAAGATATATTAGTCATTTCAGACAGGAGAATGATAAAATGCAACTTACTCAAGTCTGGTCATGTTCCCTTTTGCTAGTCTATTCTGCTTTATTACTATCATTATTACTATTATTATTACTACCACTACTGAAGAAACAACTCCTTTTTTTCCTGGATTTTGTTGTTATTATAGCATTACTCAACTCTTCCTTTAGAGTGCTGAGAGTCACCTACGTGAGGCTCACAGTGATCTCCTATACAGGCTTTGATCACCCAGTTAGGTTCATGGGTGCTTGCAGACCATTCCCTGAGCCTGTGGAGGGTTTCAGTCAAGATCCTTCTAAGGCGGGGCATTCACCAGTAGCCATGCTGTTTTGAAGACTCTGAGCCCAACCTCGCTAGGTATGTGTTTCTCTTGAATGGAAGGAAACTGAATTGATGAATTCATCAAAAATAGATGGCTGCATGAAGCTGTCTCATGACCCATCTATGTACTGATTGACCATGCAGGAAGAAGAGGAGGCTTAAGTGCACTGGCCCCTCGCACTCATCTCTACACAACAACCAAGTTGTCTCCAGGGAGCAAATATGGAGGAAGTGTCAATCTATGCATTTCCTCCCTGGAATCAGCAGCACAAGTTTATGCCAGGATACTTCCTTTGCACCTTTGTTCCGTGCAAATGACTCAGTGACTGCATGGAGCCATAGGGCGTGGCAAGCATGTTATGCCCACTGTCCTTCCTCATGAGGTCAGTCAACATGCAGAACTAGTCATCTGTGTAGGGCTGAGTCACATCATTGGTCTGTCTAGGTCAGTATTGTCCTAGACTGGCAGCAGCTCTCTGGGGTCTCAAGTCTTTCACATCACCTGCTATCTGATCCTTTTAACCAGATATGCCAGACATTGGCATACCAGTAGCATACCTTCTGTATGCAAAGCAGATGCTCTGTCACTGAGCCACAGCCCTTCCCTGGTCTTTACATATCAGAATTTAGCAAACTGATCTGAATCAACAGCCGTCCTGGCTCAGAGACATCTGATTATATTGGCTCAGGGTAGATGTAACTATAGATACTTCCTCTTCTGTCCATCTCTGCAGCAAATGCCCTCCTCCCATCCTTCATCTGCATTAGTCCTGATTTAGGGTTCCGTTTTACTGATGCTAGCTATGAATCCTGCTAACCAGCTGTGAGGTCCCTTGTCCACTCACATAGAGTGCCTACCACCCACTACAACAGGGGTATCAACATACAGCCCGCAGGTTGGATCCAGCCCGTGCAGGGCTCCTATCTGGCCCGCAAGCAACTGGCTCTCTGCTGCTTCCTACTTCCTCCTTCATGTTTCCAGCACCAGAGCTGGTTTTTGCCCAGTCTCTTCTATTTTCTGCTTTGCAGAGGAGAGAAAGAAAGCCAAGCCTCCCTTCACTCAATTGGCTGAGGCCTCCCCCCCACCACAGGGAAGGAGGGAGAGGGAAACAGCCATATATATATACACATATATTCCTTATAATAATTGAATAGCAACGTTCTATTTCGCAACGTTCTAAATTTGGCCCTGTCGGGGTCCCTCTCGCTCTTTGGAACAGCGCCTCCGGTGGCCGTTGTGAGGCGGTGCCTGTGGAGCCGACCAAGGGGGTGTAGGCTGGTCGGAACGAGGGATGGAATTAAGAGAAACGCGGGGGAGAGGTGGCCTCAGATTGGCAGGGGGCGGGGTTCGAAGCACCCCTCAGTGCCCCTCTGCCTACACGCTATGTTTGAGCTTTTATTCTGTTCTCTCTGTGCCTTCTGGGTTGGGCGGTCTCTCTCTCTGGCTTCTGCTCAAAGCGTGCCTTCCTCCCTGGCCCTCTCTGGATCCCCCTTTTATTCCCCCGTGTCCTCGTTCCGCCCTCCCTCATCCCCTCGTGGTCTCAGGCCCCGCCCCCCTATATCACTGGAGACGCCGTCGGGGCATCTCCGGGGTGTGCGCATGTCCGCGCCGCCCAGCCCTCCTGGATCTACGAGATGTCCCGACAGGGGTCTCTCCTCTCCGCCTCGTCCCACCTCCCGCCCGCAGCCTCTGGTGCCATGGCTCGTCCATCGGGCCCGACCGGGGCTCCTTGTCGCCTGTTCACCCCGTTCGGAGGAGGGGGGGCGCGTCGTTCCGCTCCGTCGCTTGGCCCGCCTGCCGGTGAGTCGTCTCGCCGCATTTCGGGGCGGGGGTGTCGGGGCTCCCGGGGTCGACTGGACGCTGTCCGCGACCCCCGGAGTGGGACAGGCCCCTTTAGTGTTAGGCCGGAAGAACTGCCACTCAGAAGACACTGGCTGGGTTGACTGGCTGCTTTATGCAGTCCCGCCCAGCGTTCCAAGGTCATTTGCATGTGGAAGCTGATTGGACTTCACTCCATTCCACACCTCAAACTCACCCCCCCCGGCAAGGCAGTTGGAATTTTCAGTTGCATAACATACCTCATAGGGGAGAGGAGAATGATGTCAGCTGCCCTTTCCCTAGGCAGAGGCTGTGAGGTGTGTGTGTAAAACAAGACAGACAGGCAGATTAAGGTTGGCTGATGGTTGCCAGGAAAGGACATAGGGTTGCCAACTCCAGGTTGGAAACTTCCAGGATATTTTAGGGATGAAGCCTGTTGAGGGTGGGGTCTGAGGAGGACCGATGCCTCCGTCGCCCGGCCGAGATTGGGGGGGTGGGGGCGAGGCAGGCGATGGAAGGCCGATGCCTCCGTCGCCTGGCTGGAGTGGCCGCGGGGGAGTCTGGAGTCGGGCGGCCGCTGGTGGGAGCCGCGGGTGCCCGGGCCGAGATTGGGGGGGCAAGGCGGGCGACAGAAGGCCGATGCCTCCGTCGCCCGGCCCTCTACAGAATCCACCCCCCAAACCTCCAGGTATTTCCCTCCTTAGAGCTGGCAACCCTACATTCCCCTCAGTGCCTGTTGGTAGGCAACTAAGCTTGGTCCTGTCACCTACTTTGGCCTTTGGGAGAAAACACATTGGGGCCAATCCTGATAGGGTTGCCAACTCCAGATGGGAAATTCCTGGAGATTTGAGGGATGGAGCCTGAAGAGGGTGAGGTTTGAGGAGGGGTGGGACCTCAGACAGGTACACTGCCATAGACTCCACCCTCCAAACCAGTCAGTCTCACATAGGGAACCATTGTTGCCAATCTCCAGGTGAGGGCTGGAGAGCACTCAGTATTACAACTGCTCTGCAGAAGGGAGGGCAGAAGTCAGCTGAAGTCAAAGGGGCAGATAATGGTAGGTTGGTGGCTAGCTGGGAAGGAGATGGGGTTGCCAACTACATGCTGACAAATTCCTGGGGATTTGAGGGGTGGAGCCTGGAGAGGGTGGGGTTTGCAGAGGGGTGGGACCTCAGACAGGTAGAATGCCATAGACTCCACCCTCCAAACCAGCCATTTTGTCCTGGGTAACAATTGCTGCCAATCTCCAGGTGAGGGCTACAGATTACTCACAATTACAACTGCTCTTCAGGTAGCAGAGATCAGTTCCTCTGGAGAAAACAGTGGACTCTGTCATTATACCCTGCTGAGGTCACCACAGCAAATTGACACTGTTTGCCCAAAGCCAGAGCACTGCCCCAGAGCCTCTTTCTAGATCTCGTTGTATTGCTTTCACAACGGGCTTTACTGCATATATATATATATATATGGAATCCCCTGGCACTTTTAAGAAGACAGACGTTTTATTCCAAGTAGAAGCTTTTGTGTGCCTGCACACTTCTTTGGGGAGGAGTGAGGGAAAGACCCAGAGAGAGCATGCCAGAGACAGAGAAATGGAGTCCAATGGCACTTGGAGAGATCCCTGTTTCCAGTTCTAACAGAACGGAGGGGGGGAAGAAACCTAAGAGCACAGCTTGCATTCTTGATTAGTAGAAGGAAGCAAGAGTCCAGTAGCGCCTTAATACCTTACAAAATTTGTGGCAGGGCATAAGCTTTCATGAGTCACTGACCACTTCTTCAGATACAGCTAGAATGTGAGTCCATCTGTCCTTATATCTTGGAGAGCAAAGTGATGTCAAACGCCAAATGACAATAGCAGGCATTGGTAATGAGAGAAGAAACCTAGGTCTCAATTCAGTCCAGGAGGAAGTATTGTCTTGAGCTTCATTATCAGTTGCAATTCAGCAATCTCTCTAATCTCCCTTTGAAATTCTTTTGTAAGAGAACTGTTACCCTTAGGTCAGCAACTGAACATCCTGGAAGGTTAAAATGTTCCCCCGCTGTTTTTTTAATATTGTAGTTTTTAATAGCAGTAGAAAGAGTAAGAGTCCAGTAGCAGAGACTAACAACGTTTGTGGTAGGGTATGTGCTTTTGTGAGTCACTGCTTACTTCTCCGGACTTATTTCCATTTATTGTTTGCATCCTGCTGGACAGAATCCTCCTGTACCAAACTGAGACCTAGGTTTTCTGTCTCATTAGCAATGCTGATATCTCCATGCTTACTACCCCCTCTGCATATCTCACCTAATCCAATCACACCTGCTATTGCCATTTGGCATCTGAAATCATCTTTTATCTCCGGTACCCTGTGTCACACTTTATGATACACATGGCCCAGCCCAACAAAGTGACATGTCAGATTCGGTCCTTGTAACAGATGAGTTCGACACCTCTACTCTACAACCTCTCTTATTCAGGTTACGGGTTATATATGGTCAGGACATCACACTCATCACCCTTCTTGTTTCTTTTAAAATATACAGAAAGCCACTACCATTTCACCCCTCAGGTCCTCTATCTCACTCCCACAGACATTCACAGATAGGATAGCCTAGCCTCCTTTAATAATCAGCCCTCACTCACATAGGCTGTGGTCAGACAAGCCGTTTGATCCAATGTTGCTGCTGTTCCCTTCTGGATTTAAAGTGCATAATCAGACAGCAACATTTGCCTCCCTTTCCCCAGTCATTGGCATCATGTTCTGACCTGCCTTGGAATCAGAGTTATTAAGCACTGAACAATGTCCAGTCTTTACTGATGTCAGTGCTTCCACCCTGCATTTCTGGATGTCTGAACTCCCCTGTTGCAAACTCAAGCCAGCTGGGAAGTGTCAACTTTCCCATCTGTTTCTGTCTCCTTTATTTTGATCAGGTAGTGATGTGCACATAAGCGCATGATTGCCCTGGTGTTGTCAATCACCACTTGTATGTACAAACAGCCAAATAGTCATTCTGGATCAGGAGCCCCCAGGGGAGTTGTTTTCGAGCAACAAATCCCTCCCCCCCGGAAAACCCTCTCTCCTGTTTCTGCTTCAGAGTTGTTTGAGAGCATCCCGTGAATGACACAAGAGTAAATGTGAAGTCAATGGGACTACAGTCATGTAAATCTGCATGATGCTTGCGCTCCCCCCCCCCATGTATCTCAATGAAGAGAGGCAAAGCGAAGGAGGCTGAGAGGGGCCACAGTACTTGGTGGAGGGATCGTGGAGATGTCACAATGGACTGGTGCATCGAATGAACGTTTCCGCGCATGCATGACAGACAATTTTTTAAAAGGATGCTGCCCGACCACCCACTCTGTAATTACTGCGCAGCAATAGTCTGAACGGTCACCCATGGAGTGAGCACGTGGAGAGGCGGGTTCAGGGTGGGATGTCTGATTAAAACTCTGTTACAAAAAAAACCCCTCAATTAATTAGAGGTGGGGGGCCAGAGCGTGCCAAGCCTGTTGTCTGACCGCAGCCATAGAGCTACTGAGGCTGGGGCTCAAAACCGTGTTCCAGCCCCTCACTGCCACCATTCACTCCTATCCTTTCATATATGTGTACAGACTGAGATACTAAATTGTTTGTGTGTTTCTTTCCCTTAGACAAGCAGCCCACAGGTTTAATGAAACCAAGAAACTTTTATTTATACGAACAAAACTCTGAGGAAAGTGAAGTATGAGAAACCACATTTCACTTCCACTGAACTTTTGAACTAAGGTCCTATACCTAGGAGTGGGATCCTTTAGTTACAAATTTACCATTTTCAGCCTGTTCCAAGCAGCTCTCCTATACAGTTCCCCCTCAGTCAGAAAACCCTCTTTTCACCTCAGTTCTTCAGCTGTCTCCTTGTCGCTGCCAACCCCTGAACTGCCCTTTCTCAACTGCCATTTTTCAGGTCCCCTTCTCTGAGCATTCCCCCAGCTCTCACTGGCTGCTCTTAGGCGGAGGCTGAACCTAGTCTGCCCATCACCCCAGTGTTTCCATCTGAGCAAGGATTTACAAATCCTACAAAAAAGGGAATCTGATCAGAATGGGACACAATGCAATAATATAACTTTCTATGGGTTTTTTGCCATCAAGTCACAGCTGACTTCTGGCGACCCCGTAGGGTTTTCAAGGCAAGGAACGTTCCGAGGTGGCTTGCCATTGCCTGCCTCTGTGTTGAGACCCTTGACTTCCTTGGTGGTCTCCCATCCAAATACTAACCAAGGCTGATCCCACTTAGCACTTCTGAGATCTGATGCAATCAGGCTAGCCTGAGCTATCCAGGCCAGGGCAGCAGAATAGCTAAACCATGGACCCATTCCAGTCTGGCTTCCGCCTAGGTCATGGGACGGAGACAGTGCTGGTTGCCCTGACTGACTACCTTAGGAGGCATCTGGATCGAGGTGGTGTGGCGGCACTGTTGTTGTTAGATCTGTCGGCCGCGTTTGACACGGTCGACCATCAGTTGCTGACCCACCGCCTCGCCGACGTGGGGATACAGGGGCTCGCTCTTCAATGGCTTGCCTCTTTTCTCCAAGGTCAGGGACAGAGGGTGGCGATAGGCGAACAGCAGTCCCGGAGGCACCCACTTGAATATGGTGTGCCTCAGGGGGCAGTGCTTTCTTCGATGTTGTTTAACGTCTACATGCGCCCCCTCGCCCAGATTGCCAGGAGGTTTGGGCTGAGTTGCCATCAATATGCTGATGACACCCAGCTCTACCTGATGTTAGGCGGCCGGTCGGGCTCCGACCCAGAAGATCTGAACCGGGCACTAAAGGCCGTGGCTGGGTGGCTCAGACTGAGCCGGCTGAAACTAAACCCAGCAAAGACGGAGGTCCTGTGCCTGAGCCGGAACAGACCGGGGTTGGGGCTCCCTCTCCCGACCTTTGATGGGGCGCCATTGGTGCCAGCGTCGGAGGTTAGGAGTTTGGGAGTGCTTCTGGATCCCTCCTTAACTATGGAGGCCCAGGTGGCAGCCACTGCCAGATCGGCATTTTATCATCTTAGGCTGATTCGGCAGTTGGCTCCCTTCCTCGGCCGCGACGACCTGGCTACAGCGATCCATGCGACAGTCACCTCAAAGCTAGATTACTGTTACACTCTCTACATGGGGCTGCCTTTGGGGCAGATCCGGAAGCTGCAGCTAGTGCATAATGCGGCGGCCAGGCTGTTGATGGGTCTCCCCAAGTGGGAACACATCCAGCCTGGACTGAAAGCGCTGCACTGGCTGCCAATAGCATACTGAATCCACTTCAAAGTGCTGGTACTTACCTTTAAAGCCCTTTATGGCTGGGGTCCGACTTACCTGAGGGACCGCCTTTCCCCATATATACCCCCAAGAGCACTTCGGCCTGGGGCACAACATCGCCTGGTGGTTCCAGGCCCCCGGGAGGCAAGGCTCGCCACAACTAGGACCAGATCCTTTTCAGTGGTGGCCCCTACCTGGTGGAACGAGCTCCTGGAGGAGATCAGGGCCCTGCGGGACCTTATGCAGTTCTGCAGGGCCTGTAAGACGGAGCTCTTCCACCAGGCTTTCACATAGGGGCCACCACTACCACCGCCACCAATGAGGTGGACAACATCGGGGTAAGGATGGCCCAGGAAGATCTGCCACAATTTCTGCGTGGCCACTGGATTTACCTGGTTGAGCTATAGGATAACATCACCCTGGAGAACCATCTGGAGACCATCTTGTTAAATTGAGTATAATTTTATTAACTGTCATGAATGTTTTATTGCTTTTATCTGTTTTATATGGGCTTTGCCCCTTGTAAGCTGCCCTGAGCCCGCTCTGCGGGGAGGGCAGGGTATAAATCTTAATAAATAAATAAAGCTGACAAGGAAGAGAACAGAGAATTCATAACAAGGTCAGTGGGAAAGAATGCACACGTTGCTACCCACTTCAAACAAAGGGATGGACTGGCCATTTAAATCAGAGGGAGATATCCCGGTGGGCCACTGTTGGCCAGAAGCAAACAGAGCCAAGCCCCAGCAACTCAGCCAACATCTCAAGGGCTGCTTGGCTCAGACCCTTCACCAGCAACAGTCTGGTGTCATCCCCTGCCAGTGTGCAGGAGGAAGTAGTAGGTGAGCCCTGGCACCGCTGAGCTGGGCAGTCCCCATATGCTGGCTTGTAACGCTGTGGCACCCACTCTGTTTGACTGCATCAGGGCCATTTTCACTTTGCACCAGGTTTGTATGGTTTGCAGAGAGTTAATATTACATTTGGACCAAGCAGTAGAAAAAAACCTGAATGGAAAAGCCACCCTGAGAAGAAAGTACAAAACAGTTTGAACTGAGGGCAACGTACCTCCACACAGTTGCATTTCTTGCAACTGTATTCAGCATATGATCTGCAATGATCTGATTCTTATAGTACTAACTGCGCACAGGGACAGACGCCCTAGTATAAAACACACATGATCCATATCACTCCTGTAGAGCATCCAGAGACACTTAAACTACTACTGTTCATGGTAAAATACACAGCAGCAGAGGGTCAGTCCCTTCCCCAATCTCTGCCTCTCTGTATTTTGCTGAGCAATGCAACAGTTCCTATGCCTATCACTTGACATTTACACATAAGCTGCACCCCAGAGGGGCAAAGGTAGGCAAACAACCACACAGAAAACTGCCTTGCTGCCCTCAGTTCCCCCTCCCCAATTAGTAGAGGTTCATGGCAGAGTACAAGTCCCAACCGGGCTTCTGCCAGCATAATGTACCAAACAGTTTATGACCAAGGTGGTCATCCCCTTTGCCACACCCTGGCTCAGTTCCACCAAGCAGAATGACTGGCAGGAAAGTGTATCCCACCAACAGGAGAGTTATCTATAGCAGGCCAAGTATGGAATAAAAGGATAACCCATGCTTAAGTCTTACATCTATTAAACTCAGCACCTTTTCTTTTCCATTGCTGACCTTTTCCAGTCTCTTACCTCTTGTTCTGCTGAGTTGCACAGACTGGCTCACTCGCCTGGGCTTTCCAGGTTTCGACTGAACCATTTTGCAAGATGCCTCCAAGATAATTTGCTATGTTGCTTTTTTCAACAGGAGAAGATGCAAATCTAAGCTGGGAGAACCTTCTTCCCCAGCATTTGTCACAGAGAGGTTGGAGGCAAGCCCTACGCAATACAAGGCAGCTCTCCTGTTATTGTCTTTGTTTCTGAAAACGGACTTGTGTTTTCAGCAGCAATGAAATAATTCCAATTAAAAACTGGCACAGAATTTTAAAGAAGAGTTTCACTTAAAGCTACAAATCAGGGTTATTTGTACATGCTTTGGATGGAAGCACTCATGTGAGCAAGAGAGATGTTTTTAGCTCCTAAAGTTTCATTGAAGCTTGCTCCTTGCTCTTCTTTGCACCTCATTTTTTTCTGGTGTGGCTGCAACATTCAACATGGCCCCTCTAGCCCACTACTCACAGCCATTGTGATGTCACAGTTAAATGTCAGGCTAGGACCTGGGAGACAGTCGGACCTTTAACCATTACATCACACTGGCTGTGAGCAGTGGTTAAGTCAGTCCTTTTCCAGGAATTTGCCATAAAGCTTTATGGGGTCACCAATGTCTGTCTCTGTCTCTCTGTCTGTCTCTCTGTCTGTCTGTCTCCCTCCCTCCCTCCCTCCCTCCCTCCCTCCATTTTTAGAGCCTTGAGCATGAGTAAGTGCCTTCAGTTCCTTGAAGGAAAAGTGGGGAGAAAAATGTAGATACCCCACCACTTCACACCAACTGGTCAGGCTGTTTTTAAAAATGGCACAAAGCTAAATAGTCATACAACCCCTGAGCGGTCGTTGTTCAACTTCTGCAAGGGACAAGTGGAGTTCAGCCACCCAAGATAAAGGACACTGCAGAGCTGGAAAAAGCACGGAGGAGGGCAACCAAGATGATGAGGGGGCTGGAGCACCTTCCCTGTGAGGAAAGGCTGGAGAGTGTGGGACTTTTCAGTTTAAAAAAAGAGACAAACAAGGGGGGAGGTTTATAAAATTATGCATGGGGTGGAGAGAGTTGACAAAGAGAACTTTTTCTCCCTCTCCCAAAATACTAGAACTCGAGGGCATCCAATGAAGCTGATGGGCAGTAGATTCAAGGCAGACAAAAGGAAATACTACTTTACACAGAGAATGATTAAAAGGTAGGATTGGCTGCCAGAGGACATAGTGATGGCCACAGGAATAAACAGCTTTAAAAGGGGATCAGATAGATTCATGAAGGGTAAGTCTATCAATGGCTACTGGCTATGGTGTCTGAGGGGAACCTGCACATTCATAGGCACTAAGCCTCCGAATCCCAGAGCCCGGAGGCAACATCACGGGATGGCCTTGGCTTCTATGTCCTGTTGGTTGGCCAAAGTGTGAACAAAGACAAATATGGTCACAGTCCGTAGACATGAAAAGATAGAGCCACAGGAACTGTGTAAAGTGTGCTCAATGTTTCTTTAACGATAGCAATAATGTTATAAATATGAAAATTACAAAAGTGATACTATTGCATTCAAATTGTAAATCCAGTTACATAAGATAGAAGATAACAATGACGGCGGGACGGTGGTCTCCGGAATGTGATGCCGTTTCGACAAACGTCTTCTTCTGACCAAGAATCTATAAGCTTATACAGGATATAATACATATGAACATTAGTACTTACATCTTAGGTAATTGTACAACAAAATTTAAAATAAACTTGGTACAAAACCTTACTAGATGATGTGTGGAAAATTGCACTTCAATAGAAAAGCTACCCAATTCACATGGAGTTCAGTAACAGTTTCTAGAAAAAACATAGCAAAGCAGTGAAACCAGACAGGCTAACTACGCAAAGTTATATAAAGCCAGAGCTTATACAAAAACAAAAATGTTCAAACCTACTTACCACCTATTTCATTGCACAAGTAATGGAGAAAATTTCTCTCAGACAAAATAAAGCTTATGTGTTAACCAGGTGTTAGTGGTTCCTAACTTATACTGAGTTCACACCATCATGGATTGCTCCAGAATCAACTTACATAAAAACTGAACAATGGCTGGGTGTCCTAACATTGAAACTCTAAGGAAAAAGAGTTATAGGAAACAACTCAGATCTAAAGATGCATTCAGACCATGCTGATATATGGTGTTTAGTCTGTATATCCAGAATTCTTCTCTTTTCAAAAGGACCTTTCGTATATCCTTCCTGTCATATTTGCACTAACATTGTTAGTTCCTGTGGCTCTATCTTTTCATGGCCAATGTGTGAGACAAGATGCTGGACTAGATGTACTCTTGGTCTGATCCAGCAGGGTTCTTCTTATGTTCTTATGTTTTCATATTATGGCTTATAATCAGTGAATGCCTAAGGAGGTTTTATATATAGGATGTGCAAGAAGGAAGAACAATGCACTTCCAATTCAATCTGGAAATACTGTTTCATTTTTAATGCTGAAAACGGACTAAATGAACAGATTAAAGGTTTGCTTCTTGGTTATTAGGGAAACTATGCCCCCTGCTGGATTTATCATCTAAATTACTACAGAATTACAAAACATAAACCTACAGATAGAAACACACACTCGGTTGACTTGGCAATTTGATTTGTTAAAAAGGCAGCCTATCAAACACCAAAAAAGGCATTTATAAATATCCAAGCCGTGTATGTAACACACAGTTGCTATGCTATTCTAAGGGAAAAAAACTTCACACAGGTCTGGGAGAATAAAGTCAAGGAAGCTCTACAAAAGGTGTTCAAAAAGACAACCAACACACGGGCATGGCGAATTACAATGAGCAAGCAACTTAGTCTGACAGGTTTGTCAGGCTGGTTTCAAGTTCATTATTTTGTACCACTTTCCAACCTATATCTGACAAAAGGTGTACAAGTTCGTCCAGATCCCGGCCTGGCTTTTATTCGCTTCCATCCGGCAGAAAATCCCCACTGATGGAAGGGAGTTCCATCAGTCAACTAAAACTTCTCCACCTCCTTGCATCTCCGAAAACCCCGAACAACCTCTGAACTGCTATTCCTGAGACAGCCTAGAAACATCATGAAATCAGTCCCCTTCCATCAGCAGAACTGATCTGTGGGATCCAACCTGTTATTTTAAACATTTCCATACCATGTTATAACACAGTTCTCAATGAGTTATCAAATAGTGTGTGTATATATATATATATATTCCCAAAAATAATACAACCAACAATCATTAAACATCCAAATGGAATCCCACGCAACTGGGCAGCCCACAAGAAAATAAAACAGTGACGGTGGGGGTGTGCTGGAGAAAATCTTAATAAAGATTCCGTTTCAGTTTATTAGCATTCACTATCTGGTTATGGCTTCCAGAACTGGGACTGCCTCTGGTGGCAGTTTCAGATCACAAGCTGAAAAGCATCAGTGTGTTGATGCCGCCTATCTCCAAAGTTCTGGACAATCTCTCCGAGTGTCTCTGTATAAGTGTTACACATCTATTATACACCTGGGGAGGTGCACTTGCTGTTCTACAAAAAGTTCAAGACAACAACTCCAAATGTAGATCTGGCGATCTGGGAGCCAGGTTTAACTTCTAGATAGGTGGTGTACCAAGACACATCCAAAAGGGATTCTCTTGATTACAGATGTGTCACCCAGGAAAGAGGGGTTTCTCTACAATCACCCACTCAATTACATTTTCACATAAATGGATAATTGCAATTCACTGATTCTGATGTATAAAATTCATCAGCCTATATCCAACCACATTAAGAAAATGCCAGAGGCGGTTCCTTTACATCTGCCCAGCACCCTTCCCCCCCACCGGAAAATCTGAATGCTAAATATGCCATCTGTTTAAATATTTATGCTGAATGTTTTAATATTGAATTTTTGCAGTTTTAACTGGTTTTTAAATTGTATTAGATTTTATGGTGTTGTAAACCGCCCTTCCCTGCTTACGCAGGGAAGGGCGGTTAAGAAATCAAATGAAATAAATAAATAAAATAAATATGTTTCCCTAAGAAAGGGTGGTCATTTCCACCAATTCCTCCTTTCCACTGCAGAACCCCATAAGGAGGTCTAATGACCTCCAGGAACAAAACTTCAAGGGCTTCAGTGGGCAGGGGGAAATTGGCAGATGCCGCTTCCCTCTTCAGAATGCTTCAAGGCACTTGCACTTTTTAAATGCTTTGTTTTAAATGTTTTGTTCTTCATCAGGGGACTATCCCAAAAGATTCATGTACAACTAACAATTAACTAAATTAAATTCATTAAATTCATATTCAGCAGAGAACACTTAGAGAGCATCTCCCTTATAAATAAAAGCCGAATGGTGGTGGCACTTCTCTAGAACATTCCACACGCTCCAAAATCAGGTCGCTCTCTGATCTGTCATTCAGAGGGACTCCCTATCCACTGGCTGCTTTGCCTGAGTCCTGCCTCCAACATTCTAAATATTTTGCTGTTCCTCTCCCCCCCACAGCCAGTCAGAACACAGAACACAGAGGTTATTTGCATATGCAGCCTCATTGGCCTTTGCCTCGGAACACAGAGGTCGTTTGCATATGCGACTTGATTGGCTTTTGCCTCTAAAATTCTAAACAGTTTTGCTGTTCTGAGGTAAAATGTGTCCAATCTCCAGGTGAGGGCTGGAGATCACTCAGAATTACAACTGCTTTCCAGATGGTAGAGATCAGTTCCCCTGGTGGGCTCTGTATCCTTATATGCTGCTGAGGTGGCCCCCATATGACAGCCAATGTGATGTAGCAGTCAGGGCTTCAGAGCACGGGAGAGGCTGCAGGTGTGTGGGGGGTGGAAAGGTGAAGAGTGAGGGGGAAATAAAGGTAGTTTGATGATTGGCTGGGCAGGAGATAGGGTTGCCAACTCCAGGTGGGAAATTCCGGGAGATGTGAGGGATGGAGCATGGAGAGGTTGAGGTTTCAGGAGGAGGAG
>NW_015160871.1:489692-504027 GCF_001447785.1 Gekko japonicus
AAATTGGATTTATACCCCACCCTTCACTTGGAGTCTCAGAGCGGCTTACAAACTCCTTTCCCTTCCCCTCCCCACAACAGACACCCTGTGAGGTGGGTGGGGCTGAGAGAACTCTGACACAAACTGCTCTTTTTCAAGGACAGCTGTGCCAGAGCTTGTGGCTGACCCAAGGTCACATCAGCAGGTGCAAGTGGAGGAGTGGGGAATCAAACCCGGTTCTCCCAGATTAGAGTCCACACACTTAACCACTACACCAAACTGGCTCTCCACACCAAACTGGTTGAGAGAGAGAATTCCCACAGTGCAATCCTAAACAGATCAGTGGGATTAAAAAGGTGCAGCTCTGTTTAGTAAACTACTGCATAGAGTAAACTACTGCATAGAAGTTGTTTTTGGCAATGCATCTAGGTCTGCTTACAGAGATTCTTAATCTGCTATACAAAGCTCAGAATGCTGGGTAAGAATCCCAGACTCATCTTGTGTGTAGGTGGTGCTGCCAAGCCAATCTTGTTCCACTGTTTCTTGGCATTGTTCCCTAAGCACAAGGAGGACTTCCCCAGGTCAGGGGCTTCCCTCTTTTATTAATACTCTCAGTCTGTTTTTCCATCTTTTTCAACGTTTTCTCAGTTACTGAGGTTCTTTTATCTATTTGATTCAGCTGTTTTTGGACATTATCAAGCTTAGTGTTGAGGTTAGTTATCTGCTCCAATAGGGGGTGCAGTGCATTTGCTAGCAGTGCGGAGAAGTCTACAGTTACTTCCTGGTTCTGCGAAGGAGTCGTTGGTATGTTATTTCCGGTCACCAGTTTTTTATCCGGCACTCTCCATCCTCCCCCAGCCATAATATCAACAAGAAGTAAGTTTTCCAAAACAATGCAAAAGTTATCCGATTTAGTCCCGCTTTGTATACTTTAGCAGTTTTTTGCATTCGTTTAACTGCTTATGCGCTTATTTTAGCTCAAAGTCTTTTGTTTCCGATTTAAAACCATTTTTAAAGTTTGCTCAAAGAAAAAAAGGGTGTGTGTGTTTGAATTCCTCTCCCAAACGCTTCAAACTTAGGCGCTTCCAATTACTACCAAGGTTCAGTTTGAACCTTTTTTTACCTGACCTTTGCTTAACTCACGATTTGGAGCCTTGGAGATCTTTTGGAAACATTTTTAGAAGTTTGATCATGGTCGCTTGCTCTGGCAGTCATCTCTGGGCGCCATGCTGGCTCCGCGGCAACGGTACCTTTTGGGGAAGAAGGTGAGCCTCAATTCCTTGGCTGTCACCTTGGAAGAGGTTCTCCTCAGCTCCCCAGGCTGGGGGTCTCCTACAAAGACCCCGGGGAGGTCCGGGATGAACTCGGACCCCTCCAAGTCTCGGCGCGTCTCCATCAGAGCAAGACGGGACGCGTCCGAGAAGCAAAACGCTTAAACCGGAAGTCTACTATATTGTATTTTTGAACAACCAGGGCTGCGTCACTGCACAGGCTGGGTCCAGACTGGGTTATATGGGTTTAGATTATTATACTCATTGATTGAATATATTTTTCATTATTTATGCACGGTTGAATTTTTTGTATTACTTACTGCCTTCTATGCATCTCTGCTGTTTGGGTTTCTTACCACCTGGAGGCTGGCAACCCTAAAAACAAACCCATCAGGAAAATAAAGACTCCAGGGGCTGTCTTCAAAAAACACACACAGACTGGGTTGTATGCAGTGTTTCTTCTGTTTAGGTATTCTAAGAGTCAGCCCTGTGACCAAGAGCAAGCCACTTGAACCTTTTGATCTAGACTCTGGAACAACTTCTGCACCTCTCAGATTTTCATCTTTGAAGAAGAGAGCAATTCCCTTCCACCCACAGAGTTGTCAGTGATCTCGATAAACTTGGATTCAGGCTACACACGTTGGTCTTCACCTCCCAGGAACCCGTAAACATTCTTGAGAGCGACCACATTAATACAATCCAAGTAAACAAGACCAAGGGCAATCTCCAGCTCCTAGCATCGGCACTAAACTGAGGGAGCAATCCTAAATAGGTCTACTGAGAACTAAGTCTCATGTTATTCAATAACGCATACCCTTAGGAAAGTGTCCTTAGGACCACCACCTAAAACAATGGTTGTTGAATTTGCCAGTATACTTATGTGTATCTTAGATGTTTGTATAGCCTTTCTTGGAAACATCCAAGTTGTTTTATCAGCCTCAATATGAAGCATACTAAGGCCCATGTAATAGCGGTATAGGATATAAGGCCCATGTAATAGTGGTATAAGATATATCTATGATATACTATTTAGGAACCTGGGCTAAGGAAATGGTGATTGGGAATAGTCCACACTAACAGAACATGAAAGATTTGGGTTGGATGGAAAATCAGGATTATATTCTAACCAGAATTATCAAAACTTGCCTAAAACAAATGAATGAATCCAGGAACTCTAACAGAATTTGCTAGCACCCACTTCTCAGTTGCTCTTTTTTTAAACCACTTCTGAATTAGGTGCCTCAAGCAGGTCTCTGAAGAAGTGGCATAGCAATGCACTGACTCAAAAAATAAAACAGCTCTGAACTGAGGGGAATCCCTGCTTCTCCAGTGGAAGAAATGACTCCAGTGTAGCCAGGTCAGGGTCTACTGAGCATGGAAAGACCCAACACCCCACCCCAATCTGAAAATCTGGAGAAATGCTGCTGTTCTAAAAGTACCAAGGGTCCCGTACGGTATGTTTACATATGTCCTTCAGCTGACTTTAGTGCTTCAACTAGCCCCACTTATAGCCTATTAGGCCCCACACACCAGGAGCCTCAGCGTACACGGACTCTGTAGCCCACATATCTGGTGGTCAACATAGGACTTGGGGTGGTTCCATTTGCTGTTCTTTCTGTACTCCTCCTTCCGGTTCAGTTCAACTACACATCTCAAGAGTTTGGTGAAGCTCTCTGAAAATGCTAAAATGTTGCAAGTTTAAGGCCCAGAGACAGAATGGTACAAGACTCCAGCCTGACAGTACATGAAGCTGCCTTGTACTGAGTCAGATCACAGGTTCATATTGTCTCCTCAGACTGGCAGCAGCTCCTCATGACCTCAGGCACGGGCCCTTCACACCACCTAGCATCTGATCCTTTCAGCTGAAGTTAGGAGGACTGAACCTGGGACCCCATGCATGCCAAGCAAATGCTCTACCACTGAGTCACAGGCACAGCCTCTCCCTGAAATATATATAAAAAATGGATAAATAAACAAACACACATGTATACATATATTGTGTGTGTGTGTGTGTGTGTGTGTGTGTACACACATATCCCTGTGGCAGTTATGTCACTGCCCCATTGCAATTTTTTTGTTTTTCCAGATAATAATAGTCTTTTCCTACATGTGAACAATGCTCCCTCTAAGCTGTGGAGTCTTGTGAGCAAAAATTCTACTTTGTGAGCTACTGCCTTTAAAGTTGTGAGCGAGAAATTTGGCTACTGCATATATTAGTTTGCTCTGGAGCCATCCTCCATGATCTAAGACAAAAAAAACTTTGAGGTCGCGCACACTAACATAAGCTTAAAGGGAACACTGCATGTGAAACAGGCTGGACATTTTGGAAGGGGCTGTATTTTAGGTACAATTTAAACACATACAAAAATCTAATTACTTCTAATTAGTTCTAATTACTTCTACTATAACTACTTTCAAGTCTCTTTTTCAGAAAGGGCTCCTCTGACGCGGCTGCAATATTTATACGAGTATTGCGACTGTTTGCACTGTCGCACCTGGAAGATCCAGGGCCAGTCCCTGGCATCTCCAACTTATATTAAATATATACTGGCCAACAAAACTGGAAAGACTTTTGCATGAGACCTTGGCATGTCATGACTAGACTGTAGCAGGTGAACCATTCACAGCATTAAAAAGCTTCCTCTGTTTGGAGCAAAGCCCAACTGATTGACTTACCAAGAGAGTCTGTTCTGTTTTCAACAGTTTCATTCACTTTCCTGGCTACCCTGGCAACAGCTTCTCCCATCTTTTTCTCCATGCAGGCCCAATGCCTTATCCGACCACAAAAAAATTCTTCTTAAGATGCTGCAGCAGAAGGAATGCAAAATAAACAACAGACAGCATCACACCAGTAATTCATAAAAGGTGTCTAAGGCAGAAAAGAAATATGCACTCTATAATCAGTACACCCTAAAAATTAGTATCGGACACAAGTGGTAAACAACCAGAGCTGCATCACTGCACAGGCTGGGTCCAGAGTGAGTACAAAATTCCTGCCACCCCACTGCAGAAGCCACAACAAGGGAGCTGAAGGGATGACATCCAGACACCCCATTCCCACGCTGCTTGCTGCTAATTCCACCCCTCCCCATCTCATTAAACAGGGCCACAAATACACCAATCCAGTGAGAATCTTAGGGCGATTTCTCACTAGAGCTGCCTCGCAGCGCAGCGCCGTTTGCCCCAACACAAAAACATGTCAATTTCACACCCGAGGCTGCAGGGCTGCATTTGACCTGCGGCTTTGCCAGATTTCCTTTGCAGTTTCATGATCCTTAAAAACCAGGATCACGAAACTGCGAAGGAAATCGGGCGAAGCCTCAAGTCAAAACGCAGCCCCGGAGCTTCGGGTGTGAAATTGACATGTTTGTGTCGGGGCAAACGGCGGCTGTGCTGCAAGGCAGCTCTAGTGAGAAATCGCCCTTTCTCTCACCCTTGCCACTCCCTATCCTTCCCATAGATAAGCCACAGATTAGCTGTTTTCAAAAAGCCATTAAAGGAATGAACATGTGAATGTAGGGGAATGGAGCTTAGTGCCACTAGTTCAAAGGCTGCACTAAGCTCCTCCCACTGGATTGGCTGCAGGTGGAGCCTCCACAAGTTTCCCTCTAAATTGGAGCAAAGGAGGTTTCACTTTGCTCTAAAAGATGAAATTCCCAGCAACCCTGTGAGTCATGCTCAAAATGAGCATAATTCCAGGTGGTCAGCTGTGTTGGTCTGAAGCAGTAGAACAAATTTAGAGTCCAGTGGGGCACCTTTAAGACCAACAAAGGTTTGTTCAAGGTATGAGCTTTCACGTGCAAGGCACACTTTGTCAAATACATTGGAAAGGAAGCTAAATTTCAAACTTATAGATACAAACTGAACAGCAAATCTACATATTAACATGATACAGATGCTTTAAGATATTCAAAGTGAAACTAAATAACAAACAAAGGTTATAAGGTCAACAGTTGTTTTGATTTAATTAAGAAGGGAAAAGGAGATCAAGATAATAAATATGTCAAAATAGGGGATAAATGTGAGAAGGCATCTTTTCTAATTTGGGAAGTAAACTGAGAGTTACCATTTGTCAAGAAGAAGAAGAAGAAGGAGGAGGAGGAGGAGGAGGAGGAGGAGGAGGAGGAGATTGGATTTATACCCCACCCTTCACTTGGAGTCTCAGAGTGGCTTACAAACTCCTTTCCCTTCCCCTCCCCACAACAGGTGGGTGGGGCTGAGAGAACTCTGACACAAACTGCGCTTTTTCAAGAACAGCTGTGCCAGAGCTTGTGACTGACACAAGGTCACATCAGCAGGTGCAAGTGGAGTGGGGAATCAAACCCGGTTCTCCCAGATTAGAGTCCACACACTTAACCACTACACCAAACTGGCTCTCAGGCATGGAGTTAACAGCAAAACATTCTATTATTCCTTGCATTACATTCAGTATTCTAGTATACTATTTTGAAAAAGACAGCAGTGGGATCTGGAATGTAAACATTATTAACTGTCACAGTGATATGACATATACACATTATCCAGAAATATTTATCAACACTTCTGACAAATTCTGCCCAAGGGCAGGGGGCTTACTTTCATACCTATTGCCCACCAGCTCTGTTCCGTTTGACACTTTGATTAGGACTCCCTTCAAGTTTCTTTTCTAAGAGGTTTATCGAACCAGCTCAGCACTGTAGTCCTATATTTAGCTGACAGAGTAGCAAAGTTAAAATGCTGGACCAATTGCAAACATTTAAAAAAACACAGATCTGCTGAGCTGAGGTAGCTTGCCAGACAAGTAACACTAAACCTGCCTGGAACTGGGCTATGCGTCCTACAAACCTCTGAATATAACAGCAACCAAGCTCCACCAATCAGAAGCATGTTGAGACATACACAAACCAAAAGTTCAGTATGCTGCAGCCAGGAAACTGCTTGCATCCAACCAGATCTTTCACATCTAGTCAAAACACATATGCTGCACGGAGAAGTTTTGCTGTTTTTCAGTGGCATTAAATTCCACAGAAGCACATTTAGGATTGTGATCCTAAATCACCACATCGTATGAAAGCTGCACCATGAGTTGATGTGCTGCATTATGTTCCTGTTACATAAGTACTTTGAAATCAACCTTCTTTTCTTGGGCAGAGATCAGCCACCCTGTCCTTGCAGCAGTCAAGGTTATGTTTATCTCATCCTTTCTTAACAACTAGCCAAGAGTCCTCCAAGAACACTGCCCACTTGGGCAAAGATTTCAGCTTTTCACTCTCATTCTGCTTTAAATTGTGTAGATTTTCTTCATAAAATTGCCCTTCATTTGCATTTTTTTAAAAAAATCTGGGGGCAGGGAAGGTCCCCCTTCATATGTATATAGGGCAACTCCCTCACCATAAGTCGCTAAGTAAAACCAACCTGCTTATTATTCTTTTAGCAGAAACACAACTTGGAAAGCAGCAGCCACCTGTGAGAAACTAGATAAAGGTGTCAAGCGGCAAGTGGAACAGCAGACCACATGACTCCAGAGTCAGACTACAGTTGGGATTTCACCTCTGAATCTTCCTTTACACACAAAGCCTCCCCTCAAACAGAAACTAGTCCAGCTGGGGGAAAGCCTGCAGAGAGGATGCAGAACTTTTCTGTTTGCAGCAAGTTTTAACACAGGGTTTCAACCTTCCACAGGTGAGTTTTTAACTTCCCAAAACGTGATCCTTCCCCTGCAGTGTGATACGATGCAGTCCTTTCCACCACCTTGCATTTTTAAAATCGGACCACGGGACCTCCAGAGTAGCCTTAACTCAGATTAAACCCAAGAAATAGTACAGCTCTCTCAGAAGCAGCAAAACGTTAAAACATCCACTTATTTTAGTACATTTTTATCCCTCCCTTTCTCCAAGGAATCAATTGCGCCTTCAAGGAACAAAGCGTGTGTGCGTCCATTGTTTTCCCCGCCTCCATTTTATCCACACAACAACCTTGAGAGGTAGGTTTGGTTGGAGGATATAAACCCAGGTCTGCCAGGTCTTAGCCCAAGACGCTAACCGCTAAACCACACTGATAGTCTGAGGGGGGGGGGGGAATTAATCCCTTTTGGGGGTGAAATCTAACAAAAATAAATACAATCCTAACTCCCCCTCCTTCCAGCAAAGGTCCTCTCTGTTGACACCGAATGACCTACAGACAGGCTAGCCATAGAGACAGAAAACCAGGTACCCACCATCGCGATGTTTACTTCCGGTCTCAAAGTGAACTGCGTTTTCCACTCTCCAACGCAAAGGGGTAAGAGAGTTTTTCATCACCGAGATGCCAAGCCCTAGAGAGACGACACTCTGCACCCTCAAGGCCAATCGCGGCACTGCCTTTTCTTACCGGAAGTTTAGACCGCCTCTCGTTCTACTCTTTGTTTTGGTTACGGCCTTCACTGCAGCAGCCTCGGGCAGCCAATTCAGGAAGCCCTCCCCCTCCCCCTCCCCCTCCCCCTCCGGTGGCTTTGTCTCTTGCCTCGTAATAAGCCCTAGAATGGGTTGCCCCGTCTTACCGAGAGGCTAAGGCCGGGTCCCCTTCGCTCAGCGTTTCTGGCGTTTTGCAAGCCTGCAAATGCCAAGACCGCCTGCCTGGCTGCCCCTCGCCATGGTGAAGAACAGCAACAGGTGTCCTTTGCATGGGGGATGGGGGGGGGGGATGGAGGAAATCCAGCACCAGCGAGACGGTCCGTGCAGGGACCAATCAGCGCAAGCACAGGGCCAAGGGAAGGAAGAGGGCGCAGAGGTGCCGGAGACAGAGTGCAGCATGGCTGTGACAGCCCCCTGCCGCCCCTGCCCGTTTACAGAGCCCCCTCCGCCGCTGACTCAAGGGGGGGGGGCTTTGTCTCCACATGCTGCGATAAAGGCGTGGAAGTCGGGGAAGGAAAAATGGGCTGTGCCATTTTTAATACTCCCTCCCCCATCAGGGAGAAAGGTTATAGCCTCCCCTTCCAAAGACGACCTTAGTCTTCCACTTAGGTGGACTTATGGAGCTACAGGAGCTTTAAACTTTCTGCCGGATTTTGTATTCCTAATAATGTACATGTAATCCCTTCCTTGCAGACTGAAGCAGTGCATTCTGTTCTACCACCTCAGCAACCCTCTGCCACCTTATTGTACTTTAGACTAGGTCTTTAAAGATGCTTGTCTGCCCCAGCAAGAGAAATTCCTGCCTGAAATTCCTTACAAATGGAAAACTAACAAAGGTCCCGGTCACAGGGAGAGAGAGGCACGACTGCTGGGCGGATTAAAAGGGCACAATCATACAGCAACATCTAGCAAGCGTCACACGCCCATCTCCAACTCGTAGCGTCCGGCCGAAGATGTGGAGTTAAAAAGTAGCTGGGAAAGTGTATTATCCGGAAAACACGGGGCGCAGGTAGGCGTCTGATCGCGGATGCGCTGGTATCCCGTCACATCCAGTGCCCGTCCACATCCCACCGGATGTTTTCTTGTAAGCCTCTGTGGTATGTACACAAACGCGCACGCACACAAACACGGTACTGCTTCGTTGCCACGCTTCTCCATCACCGTGTGATCGGTGGCTGACGGCCTGAGCACAGAGCCTCGGGGAACGTCGGATCATGATACCGCGCTTCATTTTGCTCTGGAGCAAAAAGCTTCACTTCCCCCCCATATTATCTCGCTCGTGTGACCGGGGCCAGAGAGAGGTTCTGTCCCCTTCCTTTGCTTGCAGTGCTGCTTTTCTATTTGCTAGTAGTTTTAAATTTAGGGGAGTATTCCAAGGTGCGATATTCCATGATACACCTGCAGTATCCAAAAAAATATAACAAAGAGCTTTATTTCTACATCCTCAAATCTTCCTAAGACTAATGGAGACTTCCTTACATGGCTAAGGTCTAATGGACACTAGAGCTTCTTCTTGCTCTTAAGACAAAGGGTCATAAAATGCTAATTCTAGCAACTTCATTCCCCAATCAGGACAACAAACTACATCTCAATCTGGCGGGCTTTCTAGCTCCCTAGCAGATAGGATACAGACAAACATGTGATTCACTACACAGTATTAACCCAGTAAACACTAAATAGAAGTGTTCTAACTTGTAACTTCCAACAATCCGGCATCAAATTTACTTTATTTTTATTTATTAATTTCGGCTTATATTTCGCCCTCCCCGCAGGGCAGATAACATCAGTAAAAGTTAAAACATTCCACAGCAGAAGTTTAAAACATAACAAATCATCCACACAATAGTTAACACAGATTAAAACACAACTATAAACTAAAACAGATGGCACGGCATTTAGTACAGTGGTCTCAAAACTGGGGCCACTAGGTTAGTCTTCACTTGATGGGTCGATTGAAGATGTAAGATTCTCCTGAGAGATCACCCAGGGTGCTTTAGCCAACTCACAGCAGTGTCTGCCGGTTTCTTCCAGAATCTTACAGAGGCTTTCTTTTCACACACTCTCTGTTCAGTCTGGAGCAAGAGGTCACTTCTTCCAGGCCCATAAATACTTGCGCAAGAGCCCCGACTTAGCAAGAGCCATTGAGGAGATATCTACAGTTGTTAACCCTGAAACTACAATTATTAAGAAGCATTATCATTTCTTTTGTCATGGGATCTGGTTCCTGCAGGCCCTAGACCAGACTCATAGATTAGACCCATTCTCTGAAAATTCACAATACTATTTGATATGTGAAAGCTCAACAGCCCTAACCTTAATGTGTTTTTTTCCTGAGAAGTAAGACCTACATTGGGCAATGGGGCTACCTCTTTAGTAAGTGTGCATCATACTGAAGCTTTAGGTTGCAAGCCTGCACACATTTATTTCAGTACAGCCCCCAGGGAACTCAGCTGCAGTTCTTTCTGGATAAATATAGGATTGGGATCCCAGAACCATCCAATCAAATCATTTCAGTTGGCAAATGTTCAAAAGAGACCTAAGTTATTGAAAGTCCAGTTTAAATCAAAGGGACAAAGAGGTAAAACCTATGCACAGGCATCTGAAAGTAAATCATACCAGCTTTGATAAGATTGTCTCCTAATTAAATGAGCCCAGAATTGCAGCCTTGACTTAGAAAGCTACTGTTTAGAAAGAAGTTTGTTTTGCATTAACTGTTACTGTGAAACAAAATGGCTACTGAGAAATATTCTACTGCAACCTGGTCCAAATACAGATCTAAGGGTGCATACGTCTTGCTGAAATCAACTAGCTTCATTCCACCTAATACTGTATAGCTTTGTAGCCTTGGTCATGGTATTCATTAGTAAAACAGTTTCTACAGCTGACTTGGTAAAGGTCACAAGCATAAAGTGTTTCCAGTATTTTCATTTCCAGCTTGTCAAAACTAGTGCTGGGGTGAAGTATGTAGGAGAAGAACAGCGCCTTGTATGCCAAAAGAAACACTTAATTCTTTACCTATTAAATCACAATGAAGAATCATGCACTACAGAAGAACAAATAAACACTAGCCTGCCCTCTAGCTCCACTGGGACTCCGCATCCAAAGTGGGATGTTATGCACATATACATCAGAATATTTAAGCCCCAGTTTGTTCTGTGAGACCCCACCCCCAAATGATTTCAGGCACAGAAGACAATCCAGGGATCCTGCTATCCCCTGACCTGGTGTTTGCTTTGTGCTCCAGTGAAATAATATTTCATGCCTGAGTTGCAGTTGATCAAATTAATTATTAACACTGCAAAATAAATGCAACAGCTGATTCACATACACAATAGTTTTACTTCCACATGGACTTAGGCACTAGGCAGAGACAGAAAACCTTATGCAAAGAAAAAGCACACCTGGTAACAAATGTTATGGTGGTGAAGGCTGGTTTGGAAGGAAAAAAATCACACACACACACACACACACACACAGAATTGTGCTTAGATCAATTAACACAAAGGCTAGGGTTGCCAAGTCAAAAATCATCGGGAGCGGGGGACTCCTGTCTGGTGTCCTATGCGCGCGCACAAAGTGCGCGCCGCACGCACATCACCAGAAAGTGATGTTACGATGCCGGGCACGCTGGGAGCGGGGCCATGACCATCCAAGGGGGAAACATAGAGTTTCCCCCTCAGATGGTCGTGGCCCTGCCCCCAGCGTGCCTGGCGTCATAACGTCACTTCCTGGTGATGCGCACGCCGAGGTGGGGTTCCCCCCGGGGCCCAATCTGCCGGCGGCAGGGAACGGGCCTCTGGGGCGGGGGTTTCCCCGCCCCCGGGGGGGACTTGGCAACCCTAAGAAAGGCAGGTGCATTTAAGGCAAAGTGGGGCCACCCTGGGTATTCATAAGGCAAAAGGGAGGAGTAGATTGAAAGGAAGTGTACCTTTGAAGGCCATTTTCTCTTCCTCCATCACTGAAAGGACCTTTTGCAGAGAACGGGGTGGTAAAACCCAGGATTGTCCCACCTAGAAGCACTCTGCATGTTTTGTGAGCAGAAAGAAACCTAATCCTTCCTTCGTATGCATCTGAACATCTTACTCGGCATTTAGAGTCATTTTGAGAAATGCCTGTTTTATTAGTCCACTGAAGTCAACAGACTTAGTACCAAGTAAGTGTACAAAGGATTGCTTTATTGTTTCACCATCTGATGAAGTAGCATGCAGATTTAGTATGGCACAGGGACTCTACCTGCTTGCTGCTGGGGAAATGAGGGATGCAGGAACCTTGGGGAGGGAGAGAAGCTGGCTTCCCAATTGCAGAGAGAGCAAGAGAGAGAGAGAGAGATGTTCTAAACCAAAACTCAATTTATTCCATTACACACTCTTAGTCAGAAAACACTTTTGTAGCATTTCAATATTCAACACAGAATATTTCAACACAACCCCAATATATAAATAGTGCTGTAATTCTATAAAGGATATCCTTGGTTGCTCTGTCACGACCCATAATGGAAGGGTGGTTGGCCAGAACATCAAAAACAAAACTAAATTCTGACATTAAGTAGCTCTTTCCAACTGTAGGGGCTAATGTAACTGTTAAGTCTGTGAGGAGCATTTGACATACACCTGGTGTATACAACAAAGTCAGCTGTCAGCTATGCTGCCATGATGGTTGGGGAGTTTGGTCTGTGTCTGGTTAATTGCTATTGCTTTCCTTTCAGGTTAATTGCTACTGAATTCCTTTCTGCACTTTCTCTGCTGTGTGCCGAAACGCTTATCTTTACAGATGTGCAGGAGGGTGTTGTAGTGTCTGGGATTTCCCTAAGTGCTGTGGGAGAGCGTTCGTTCTCAGCTTCAGCTACCTAACTGTCTCTAAGCCTTATCCCGTGTGCGGGAGGGTGCCTAATTGGCCAGTGCTGTGTTACGAATCCCCTATATCCTATTCTGCCCATGGGGCCGCCGCCATTCTTAACAGTGCTTATGTTACTGCATCTATAGCTCTGCAATAAAAGTATTACCGTTCCTGAATGCGTGTACTTCGTTGTTGGCTGTGGGTTCTGACATTCTGTTAAGAATCCTCCATTCTCTATCTCCGTGTATCTCTCCAAAACCGAGATGAGCGACGGAGAAGAGAAACCAATTCCTGAGAAGGACGACTCCGGGGGGGTCCCGGCTCCTACCACGACCGGTGAACAGACCCCCATGACCCAATCGACTGTGCCGGTGATGACCACGCCACTGGTAACGGCAGCTGACACGGGAGCAGTTCCTAAGACGACATCAACCCTGGTGTTCCTGACCACAACAGGACTGAGGCGGCCGCCCAGTCAGGGTTACAGGCCAAGCTCCAGCTGGAGCCAGTTTCACCCGGACTCTACTGCAGAGACTTATATGCTCACGCAGGGGCCACCAAGAGACAGCCGGTTCGACCGGGGATTTTCCACGGCAGGGGGGTTCCCCCCCCTTTGGGGCCCCATTCGAGCTGTTGCCAGGGGCATGGGTGACGGAGAGGACGAAGGCGAGAAGTGGCCGTGTGTCCCCTGTTCTTTGGCAGCTTGCTGTTCTTTGGCAGCTTGCTGACATACTGCCCCCTTGAAAATAAACTTTCCCTCCCACCTCCCGGTCAGGGCGGGAGACCTCCTGGTTTCCCCGGGAACTTTTTGTGAAAGCTCCTGAGCATGTGAGGGGCCCGAATATCCCCTACTTCCACCCATTTTCGGTGCTGGGGTCCGAAATCAGTCCATTCAACCAAGTAGAAGAGCTTTCCACGTCTCAGCTTACAGTCTAATATGTCGGCAATTTCATAGTGTGCTTCTCCATCCACCAGTACAGGGGGGGGAGGTGGATGCGATTGGCGCCACGGGCAAGACCCATTGTCCTTCTTAAGTAAGCTGAAATGAAACACAGACTGTAAAGACCGCAAATTCTTAGGTAGTTCAACATCAACAGCTACATCATTGATCACTTTTCTCACTTTGAATGTGTCAGCTAGCTGCCATTGTCATTCCGGTTCCTGTGTAGTATCCTTCACCCCCCCTCTCATTCCTTGTTTGCTTGAGTTATGTTATGTAGTCCGCGGAACTTGCCAAGGTCGTGCAGCTGGTTGTAGGGGGAGAGCTTCGCCTAGAATGTTTTGGGTATCTCGCATGTGAACTGAACCTGTGTTGACATTATAGAACTGTTGCGTTCCCATGCAATGGGCGCGAACTGTATGGTCTATTCCCGCCAGCGGGAACTGGACTCATCGGTCCTTACCTGGTTCAAATGTCTATATTATGCTTTCCCTGGCTACCTGTAGTTATTCCTAACAATGTCCTGTTCTGGTTAAACCAACGCTTTGAAATAAACCTTGCTTGCTTTTCAACGTGGAGTTGTTTTGAATGCTTGGGATCCAACATTTTGTTAGGAATCCTCTTTCTCTATCGTCCCAATTCTGACGGCCGTCATGAGTGGGACTGAGGGGAACCCAACAACTACGGAGGCATCTCCGGTTTCGACCGCTCCGTTAGTCACCACGGCTGCCGAAGCACCTGTGACTAGTTCGGGACTGACAGGAGCAATCGGGGGAGCGATCCCCCGAATGGACTATCTTCAGTGGCCGCCACCTACCCCAGGGAAGTGGGGCCCAGACGAGGGAGATACGTATGACTGGTCCCGTTTTGATGCAAAAGGGACGAGAGAGACATTTTCCCATCGAGGCAGCGCACTCCGCGAAAGCCTGTTTGAGAGG
>NW_015160871.1:508780-530396 GCF_001447785.1 Gekko japonicus
AAAATCTCCCGGGCTAGCCGGGAGGTCTCCCGGATCTTCCAGGAGGTGGAGGTTAATGTGTATTTTCGAGGGGGCAGTATGTCAGCTAGCTGCCATTGTCATTCCGGTTCCTGTGTAGTATCCTTCACCCCCCCTCTCATTCCTTGTTTGCTTGAGTTATGTTATGTAGTCCGCGGAACTTGCCAAGGTCGTGCAGCTGGTTGTAGGGGGAGAGCTTCGCCTAGAATGTTTTGGGTATCTCGCATGTGAACTGAACCTGTGTTGACATTATAGAACTGTTGCGTTCCCATGCAATGGGCGCGAACTGTATGGTCTATTCCCGCCAGCGGGAACTGGACTCATTGGTCCTTACCTGGTTCAAATGTCTATATTATGCTTTCCCTGGCTACCTGTAGTTATTCCTAACAATGTCCTGTTCTGGTTAAACCAACGCTTTGAAATAAACCTTGCTTGCTTTTCAACGTGGAGTTGTTTTGAATGCTTGGGATCCAACAGAATGGCCCAATAAATTTCCAACCTAATTTCCTACTGGGACGCAACAGTTTCATATTCTTAGTGGACACATACACATAGTCACCAAGCTGTAGAGCCCAACCCTCCACCCTTCCTCTATCAGCCTGTTTTTTATAGGCCGCTTTCGCTGAGTCCAAAGTTTTGCACAACAGCGGCCAGGCTTGTTGCAATGTTTTGCACCATGCGTTGGCATCTCCAGAGACTCCTACACGTTGGCCCTCCAAGAACGGCAAGGGAGGACTGTCGTACCCAAAGGCAGCTTTAAAAGGGGACATGCCAATAGAGGTGTGACACGTGTTGTTATAACAGTACTCAGCAAGAGGAAGTAAGTCACACCAGTCGTCCTGTTGATAGTTGGTAAAACATCGTAAATATTGTTCCAAGGTCTGGTTCACCCGTTCGGTCTGCCCATCAGTTTCTGGGTGGTAAGCACTGTTCAGGCCCCTTTCCACTCCCATAATTTCCATCAGCTCTTTCCAAAACCTGGAAACAAATTGCGTGCCCCTATCAGAGATCACCTTGGCAGGTAGGAGATGGAGACATACAATGTTGTTAAAGAAGGCTTTTGCCAAAGCCTTGGCGGTGGGGAGTGAGGGGAACGGTACAAAATGCGCTTGCTTTGAAAACAAGTCAACCACTACCCAAATAACCGTTTTGTTTCTGCTGGGTGGGAGGTCCATGATAAAGTCCATAGATATAACTTCCCATGGCCTGTTGGGGATAGGAAGGGGATGTAACAGTCCCGGTGGTTCCCCCCCACCCTTGGTTTACTCAAGGCACACATTTGACATGTTTGCACAAACGCCGTTAAGTCCTTACGCATGTGCAGCCACCAGAACTGACGTTTGAGTAATTGCAGAGATTTAACAAATCCCGAGTGCCCCCCCAGTTTGGATCTATGGGTTGTCTCTAGGATTTCCCCCCGCAGCTTGATGGGTACATACAATTTACCGTCTTTGTACCAACATCCATTTTCCCCTACGTAACAATCCTCCACCCCCTACACAAGTAACTCGTCCTCCTTAGAAAACCTCCCCCGAAAGTCGTTCAGCCAAGAATGCTCGGGGGGAGGGGTAGTTGGCTGAGAAGGTGGAGAGGCGGGGATTTGAGAGGCTTGACTCCGAGTGGTGACCGCTCCCCCCAATTGGGCAGGGGTGAAAATTGAGTCCACGATTATGTCACGTTGACTGGCATGCTGGGGAAGGCATGACAACCCGTCTGCAAGTGAGTTAGCGGACCCCGGGAAATGATGGAGGGTAAATTGGAATTTGGAGAAAAAAATCAGCCCATCGGAGTTGCTTGGCGTTTAGGCACCGGGGCAATTTCAGAGTCTCAAGATTCTTGTGATCAGTCCACACTTCAAACGGTACCCTCACCCCTTCTAGCCAGTGCCTCCACGTAGACAACGCAAGCTTTATTGCCCCCGCCTCCTTCTCCCACACTGACCAATGTCTCTCTGCCTCCGAGAATTTTTTAGAGATGTAAGCTAACGGGTGTAAGCGCCCATCCTCCCCTTCTTGCAAGATTGCCCCCCCCATGGCTACATCCGAGGCATCTGTTTGAACAACGAATTTTTTCGTCTCATCGGGGTGGGTCAACACAGGTTCAGAAGTGAACAGTTCCTTCAATCTCCGGAACACCCCTTCACACTCCGCCGACCAAGACAGTGGCGCCCCAGGTCTCGTGGCCTCCTGGCCTTTCCCCTTGGTTTTCAATAAGTCAATTAACGGGAGTGTGATTTGGGCGACGTTTTTTTATAAAGGATCTATAAAAGTTAGCGAATCCTAAGAAGGCTTGTAATTGCCTTTGAGTTCTTGGTGCCTCCCACCCCACCATGTCCTTTATTTTCCCTGGGTCCATCTCCAGGCCGGCTGATGAGATGCGGTAGCCTAGGAAGTCTATATGCATCTTGTGGAACTCACACTTTGACAGTTTAGCAAAGAGTTTGTGCTTGTGCAACGTACTCCGGACTTTTCTAACCAGTTTAACATGTGAGGGTAGGTCGGGGGAGTACAGTAAAATGTCGTCAAGGTAAACAAGCACCCCCTTGAACAAATGTTCGTGCAAGACTTCATTAATTAAGTTCATGAAGACCCCAGGAGCCCCCTGAAGCCCGAAGGGCATAACCAGGTATTCAAACTGCCCCAAAGGTGTATTGAAGGCGGTCTTCGCTTCATCGTCTTCCTTGATGCGCACACGGAAGTAGGCATCTCGTATATCAAGTTTGGAAAAAATCTTCCCCTTTGCCGCCTCTACTAGTAAGTCTTTAATTAGTGGCATTGGGTATGCGTTTGTGGATGACACTGCATTCAAACCCCGGTAATCCATGCAGAGTCTCAAGCCACCATCCTTCTTTTTCCAAAAGAGGACTGGCGCAGCAAATGGAGAGGTGGCCGGTCGGATAAATCCTCTAGCAAGATTTTTATCAATGATTTTCTAAGTTCCTCCTTCTCGGCCGGCCCCATGGCATATATTTTCCCTTTGGGTAACTTGGCTCCCGGGACTAGTTCAATGCTGCAATCTGAATGTCTATGGGGGGTAGCTCGTCTGCTTCCTCCTCCCCAAACACTGGGGCTAAGTTCCGGTACTCTTTGGGCAACGATGAGATTTCTTCCCTAGTGAGGAGCGCAAATGGGGACTCCTTCACTGGCAAGAGTCCCCATCCCGGTTCCCACTTATGCTCCCGGCACTTCGGCGACATAAAGTCTATCCTCCCCTCCTCCCAAAGTATATATGGATCATGGCTGTATAGCCAGGGAGCCCCCAATACCAGGGAAGAATGGCTTTCTGGGGTGATTATAAAGGACCTCTGCTCCCAATGCTCGCCCGCCCCCACACGTAAAGGCATAGTCTCGTATAGGCAGGGGTCTTTCATGGGAGACCCATCCATCTGGGTGAATATTAACGGTTCTTTGAGCTTTTTCACTCCAGCTTCCAATCCTGACACCACAGCTGGGCTAATCAAGTCTCTCCCACACCCCGAGTCAATCAGCACTTTTACGCGCACATGAGTCCCCAGCAGGGGATTCATTAATGATACAGTCACAAAAAAGAGGGAGGGGGGTTCGCTCACCACTTTTGGCACCTCCATAGGAGGATCCTGCCGCTGTGCGCCATCTACGGCAGGACCTGGTCGTTTCCCGCCGGCTCCTGCTCTGCTTCGCTGGATTCTCCGTCATCTTCCTCTGGGGATGCCTGAAGAGCTTTCGCAAATTTGGGCTTTCCCAACGCCTTTTTAGCCGGAGTTGCTGAACGCGGTTTAGGTGTCGGAGGCTTCTCTTGTGGGGTTTTCTGGCCACAATCTGCTGCAAAGTGGCCCCTTTCCCCGCATTTCAGGCAGATCCCTAACCGCATTCTCTGCTCTCGTGCAGCCTCCGCCAGACGAGGTGGCTTAGTCTTCAGGGGGGGAGGATGTTGGCTCACCTTTCCCCCCCCCCTTCTGCCATGTCGAGATGTAATGTTTGCAGATGACTCTCGGCACTTTCTGCCTCCTGGGTCCAGGCAAGTAGAGACACCGGATCCATCGACCGGAGCACTGTTTCCCGGATCTCAGGGTTCAGCTCCACGTGGTACATCTCTACCAGGACATGCTCTGGCCAGTTGGGGAGTTTGGCGGCTTGGTTCTGGAACTCGGTTGAGTATTCACACACCGTCTGTCGTCCCTGTTTGAAAGTGCGCAGGAACGCCTTAGCCCGCTGCCCAGCATTCAGATCTTCGAATCTCGTTCGCAGGGCCCACATGAACGCCCGCAGGTCCCTCAGTTCCAGGCCTCTCGTGTTGTGCAACCCCACATACCAAGCCGCCGCCGTGCCTCTCAAGCGAGCTGCCACCACGTCAATTCGACTGCTGTCATCTGGAAACAGGTGGCCATGCAGATTTACGAATTTCTGCACCCGCACAACAAAGTAGGCTAGCTCTTCTGGGTTGCCATCGAAGGTTGCTTCCAGTAGGTCCTTCGGCCATGCTCTCCCTGGCCCATGCCCTGGCCCCGGGCCGCCCGGGTGTTGTGGGGGGAGAGCCGGCGCTCCCGGTCCGGCTGGGGGAGGGAGTGCTGGCCCCGTGGGGGGAGGAAGTGCCGGTCCCACTGGGGCCCCTGGGCCCGCCGGAGGGGTTTGGGGCGCGGGTCTTCTGGCCAGGGCGGTCTCCATGGATCGCTCTACCAAATCTGGGATTTGCTGGAACACCTCCTCCACCGTCTGCATCAACTGTTGGAGGGTTCGATCATTATCTTCCACCCTCTCTTCCATCTCTGGGTCTGGAGTAAATCTGCCCGTCTGCTTATCTGAGCGGCTCGTCATCCCCGGCCTCCCAGTCAGGTCGGCTTGAGTCCCCAACGACGGCAGCCCCTGGCCTGTCAAGAGTCCTTGGTCGTACATGCTTTCTCTGAGACCTCCCCCTCTGTGGGAAAAGGTCTCCCGAGCGGCCGCCGCATCAAAGTTACTCCAATCGTCCCAAGCCGATTTAGCTGGACGCGAGGGGTTGAACGGCCAAGTCAGTGGAGTGCTCTTTGGGACTGCTCCCCCCTCGACCCCCGATGCCGGCGTCGTCATAGCCGGTGGGGTCGACGTAACTGGAGTGGTCCCATCTCCAGGTTCTGTCTTAGGTGGTTTCTCCTCGGCACCGCTCATACTGGTTTCAGTAGATTCGGCGCGATAGAGAAAAAGGGATTCTAAACAGAATGTTCGATCCCCACAACTTGCAATTAATACACGTTTGTAGCAAAGTAGTATTTTATTAAAGCCATGATGGAACAGGAACATGTTCACTGTTTAGAATAACTACGGAAGGTCAAAGCAGGGAATAGTAAAGCAAATTCAAACCAACAGTAACCAATGGACTTGGTTCCCGCTCGCGCGGGTCGACTCTCAGATTCGCGCGCCGAGTCTGAGAAGCAACGGTTTCTTAAAATATAACAATTAGTTTTTCTCACACTCTAGCTCATTATAGACTAAACGAAGCCATCTCCTCTCCGCACCTGTGACCTTGCAGATAAGCACGTTTCAAAGCTGTACTAGCATTCAAAGAAAGGAATGCATGAGACAATCAAATGTGCGAATCATAATACCATGCGCAGTTGGGAATCTACAGGGGCCATGGGGGGGGTGATTGACGCTCAGCTCCCATGCTACACAGAGTTCTTTGGCAGCTTGCTGACAGGAGGAGGGACTGGAACTGGCCCAGAGGATGGAGGTGGCGGATCGAGAGAGAAGGCAAATGCAGCGAACTTTGGAAGATGTCATCCAGGCGATCTCGCAGCTGGTAATCCAAGCCATCAGGGAGGAGAGGGAGGCCCGACCGGCGATCCCAGCAGGGCCAGTTGCCCCTCCGGCCCCACTGCAGCAGCTGCCTCAGCCTGAGGACGCCCCACAACTGGGCCAGCCCGACGTCCCGGTTCTAGCGCCACGTCCTGGCAGTCCAAGAGGACGGGCGATACCTTGCCCGAAAGACCTTTCATGGGAACCCAGAGGAACTTTCCTACTTCGTGGTTTGAGTGATGAAGTTTGTGGAAAGATCAGGCCACCTGTTTCCAGATGAGAGCAGCCGAGTAGACGTGGTGGCGGCTCGGCTCCGGGGCCCTGCGGCGGCTTGGTATGTGGGGCTGCACAATGCCCAGGGTCCGGAACTAACGAATCTGGACGCTTTTATATGGGTGTTGCGAGCCCAGTTCAAGGACTGGAACACCGGGCCCAAGGCGAGGGCGTTCCTGCGAATCCTTAAACAAGGGAGGTGATCAGTGAGGGAATACTCCTCGGAGTTTAAGCTACACGCAGCCAAAGTGCAAACCTGGCCTGATCCTGTGTTGGCGGAACTGTACAGAGTGGGGCTGAATCCCGAAATATGGGAGACGGTCCTGAGGACTGTTGACACAGTATCCCTCCCAGCCTGGATGCAAGAAGCAGAGAGTGCAGAAACCCGCTTACACACCCTGCACTTGGACATTGCGACGGCAGGAGGTTGGCCTACACCCCAAGTGACGAAGGGGAAACCGACGCAGCATGGGGAATTGTTCCGGGAGCAGCGCATGCGGCAAGAGCTCTGCCTGAAGTGTGGGGAGCGGGGCCATTTCGTGGCCAACTGCGGTGGAACGGGACCCAGGAAACAGGGGCCAAATGAACCAACAAAAGTACACCAGGCCACGCCCATGAAATATGCCAAAGCCTTACAGGCAGCTCCCGAAGAAGGAGAGGTGGACTCCAGCGGAGACGACCCTGAGCTGGCAGGAAACGGATTGGTCCTAATGTAAGAGGTGTGGAGCAGCAGGGCCCAATCCCAGAGGCGCCTAATGTGGTGAGCAGTTTTCCCTCCTTGTTTTTTGTGACTGTGACTTTGATTAACCCCAGCCTCAGAACGTATATACGGATGAGAGTCCAAATTGACTCAGGGTGTGGGAGGGATCTGATCAACCCCTCCCTGGTTACAGGGTTAGAGGCTGGGGTGGTGAAGTTGAAAGACCCTCTGATATTTACTCAAATGAATGGCTCCACAATGAAAGACCCGTGTGAATACGAGACTGTACCATTGAGAATTGGGGCGGGGGATCACTGGGAGGACAAAGCATTTGTGATCACCTCAGCCGCCAGGTTCCCGTTAGTCCTCGGGGCCCCGTGGCTGCACGGGCACAATCCCTACATCTTATGGGATGAAGGGAAGGTACAGTTCATTTCACCTAAGTGCCAGGACCACAGTTGAAACCCGGAATGGGGCCAGCAGCCGATAGCAGAAGGTCCTAGAGTGTGTCTAGCTCAGGAGGAACTGCTCATCATTCCCCCTAAGTATCGGAATTTGGCTAGGGTGTTTGAGGAGGAGGATGAACTCCCCCCGCATAGACATTCAGACTGTAGCATTGAACTGTTGCCAGGGCAGAAACTACCCAAGGGGCACATTTATGCAATAGGACCGGCTGAAAAGGAAGAACTGCGCAAGTTCATGCACAAGAACTTAGCCAGTGGGTTCATCCGACTGGCCTCGTCCCCCTACGTGGCCCCGGTACTGTTCCGAAAGAAAAAGGATGGGGGCCTCCGACTCTGCACGGATTACCGGGGCTTAAATGCAGTGTCTTCCACTAATGCCTATCCCATGCCATTGATTAAAGACTTGCTCGCTGAAGCGGCAAAAGGAAAAATCTTCTCCAAGCTGGACCTTCGAGATGCCTACTTTTGGGTGCGCATCAGGGAAGGGGACGAGCATAAGACTGCTTTCAACCCCCCCCTCAGCCAATTCAAGTACCAGGTAATGCCCTTCGGCCTTCAGGCCCCCCCGAGGGTCTTCATGAGCCTGATCAATGAAGTATTGCACAAGCACTTATTCAAGGAGGCACTTGTTTACCTAGATGATATATTGTTGTACTCCCCCGACCTACCTTCAAACGTGAAATTGGTAAGGGAGGTTTTAACAATGTTGCACAAGCACAAACTATTCGCTAAGCTGTCTAAATGTGAATTCCACAAAACACACATTGACTTCTTGAAATATTGGATCTCTGACCGCGGCCTAGAGATGGACCCGGGGAAAGTTCGCAACGTGTTGGGTTAGGGGGTACCTTGAACCCGATGCCAGCTCCAATCCTTTCTCGGTTTTGCGAATTTCTACAGAACCTTTTTACCCAACTTCGCCCAAGTCAGCTTGCCCCTCACAGATTGTCATGCCTGCCCTTGACTCAGCCCCAGATCCAGCTCCTGACAGCCTAAGAGGGGAGGATTCCGTGCCTTTAAGAGCTGAAGAAGCATCAGGATCTGCACCTACTGTAAGTACGGAGGAGGATACACAGCAATCTGAGCCAACTACAGGACAGTTTGCACCTGGGATTGATCCCGCCGGCAGCCTGTTGTTGCAAAGCAATCACAGCTTGAGTTAAGTGCTGTACCTGTGCTAGCATTTCCTCCATGGGGTCCACACCTCCGGTTGCTCCGTCTTCCATGGTGGGGATGTGTGAGCGTTGTGGGTGCTGGCAATCTGTCACGGCAGGACCAGGGGGCGTGACACAAGCAAGCAAAAGTCCAGGAACAGTCCGAGGTCAAGCCGGGCAAATCAGGTAGCAAGGTTCAAGCAGGTTTAAATCACAGTCCAAAAGCAGGGTCAGACATACCAAAGTTTCAAGTCCATAAATCACAACAATACCAGAGGAGTCAGAGATGAACGCAGGGTCAACAAAGCCAAAGGTCAAAAGCCGAGGATCAAGCCGAGAAGAATTCCACAAGGTCTGGAGCAGAGATGCAAGGATTCAGGTCCTGAACAAACGACGTTTGCCAGCACAAATGACTGCTGGCAACAGACTTGCATATATACAGTGCTAGCTAATCAACTCATTAGCTAGCCAGGAGTGAGGACAGGATCCTGTCAGTAATCAGGGCTAAGAGATCTTCTGGCACGCATGCGTGCATTCTGCCTTCGCTCTCTCAGCTGTTGTCTTCTTACATTCCTGAGCCTGGTTACAGGTGGAGGCGAGTCTGATGATGAATTACTGGGCTGCAGCAGAGACTGATCCCTTGCAGGTGTTCCCTGGGAGGCTCTATCCTCCTCACCACTTAGATAGCTTTCAGCTACAGGATCCAGTCTTTGCCTTTCTGCTGCAGTACTGTCCTCAGGAGCCTGTAAGTCCACAGGCTCCTGGCTGGCAGGTGCCTCCTCAGGGGCATCAGCAAGGGCAGGCATGGCATCAGCAGGGGCAGGCATGACACAGCCAGGACATCGCACAAAGGTCCTAATGGGTTAATGAGCCAGAGCACTATTTAGTAGGGCCTTTGGCCATGAGCGCTTTGTGCTGGCAACCTTGTTCTTACAACCAGAAGCTCTGCACCTTGATTCCTGTTTGACTCTGTGGCTTTTTGGACTCGGCTTGTGTTTGTGGACTTCTGCTCTGGCTCCTGACTCCCAGCTTTGAATCTGACGATGCTCTCGGCTTTGCTATCTGGACTCTGACCTCTGGTAACGTTTGACTACGGCTTTGTCTGGTGTTTTGGGACTTGTTTAACGCTCTGCTGACTGCTCTCCCGGCTGACCCTCAGACTTGTCTTGTGACCCACCCTCCGAGCCTGACTCCCTGGCTCTACTGTGACAGATTGCCAGCACCCATCACACCCACTCATCCACACCATGACGGACAGTGCGACCGGAGGGGCTAACCAGCTCATGGGAGTGCTAGATCAAGTACAGCAATTAACTCAAGCTGTGTTAACGCTTCAACAACAGATGGCTGGAAACGCTGCTGCGATTACAGCTTCTGCTGTGCCTCCCTCACGCTGTCCTTTGGACCCTCCTGACCGGTTTAATGGAAACGTGGATGAATTCCCTGCCTTTTTGGCTCAATGTGAACTCTACATGGAACTACGTGGCTGGGACTTTCCCACAGAAAAAAACAAGGTCTGTTTTGTATTGAGCCTTCTTAAAGGGCAAGCTGCCAAATGGGCTACCCCCTTGCTAGTGGGAACTTCCCCTTTATTGTCAGATTATCCCAGTTTTAAAGCCTACTTCTCCGCAGTTTATGCCAACCCTGTAAAAACAGAAACGGCCAATCGCAAGATTCGGGCTCTCCAACAAGGAAAAACATCAGTGTCCCAGTACACCACTGAATTCCAGTTGATAGCCCAAGACTTGGCATGGAATGAGGCAGCCCTCATGGACCAATATACCGAAAAACTGTCTGATGAGATCCTGGATGAACTAGCTCGCAGTGACCACCCAGAGACACTCCAAAAGCTCATAACCTGTACCTCCGCATTGACGGCCGGCTACAGAGTAGCCGCCAAAACAAAAAATGTAGTACCATCCTGCCTGGTACCCCCAACCAATCCAAAGGGTCACTTCTCCAGGCCCCTCCATGCCTCCTCATGATGTAGAACCCATGCAGTTGGGAGTTGCCCAACCACACCTCACTCCTGAGGAAAAGACACGACGGCGTGCCCAGAACTTGTGTCTCTACTGTGGAGGGGCAGGGCATTTCTCCTCCGGATGTCCTGCTAAACAAAAGCGCCCTGAGGCTTTTGCTTCTCCAGTAAAAGGGCAGCCCCAAGCCTGAAGGAACCCACCGGTTTGGGGCCTGTCCTAGGGTCTTCCAGCTCCTCATATCCAACTCAAGCTCCCTTCCTGTTGCTTGTGTGACCTCCCAGACGGCAGATGGTGGTTTATCCACGCCATGCTGGATTCAGGAGCCGCCTGTTGCTTCATGGACATCCTCTTCGCCAAGGAACATGGCGTCCCCACCTAAGAAAAGAAAACTCTGACTCTAGTTGAAGCCATTGATGGACACCTACTCCGTTATGGACCCGTGGTTCATGAAACTCAACCACTCACCTTATGGGTCCACCAACACCAAGAACAGCTAACTTTTGACCTGGTAAGGATGCCTCGGTTTCTCGTCATCCTATTCTGTCCTGGCTATGAACCCACAACCCCCAAATCGATTGGGTTCACCTGGACCTTCAGTTCTCAACTGTCTCCTCTCCCGTCCTTCCTCCTGATCCTCTGCCATCCGCCATAAGGTGAGTGGCTGTGAGGTTTACAAAATTATGCATGGGGTGCAGAAAGTGCATAGAGAGAGCTTTCGCTCCTATAATGCTAGAACTTGGGAGCACCCAATGAAGTTGATGGGCAAATAGGTACAGGACAGACAAGTGGAAATAGTTCTTAATGAGTAATTAAACTGGAATAGAAGTAGTGATGGCCACAAGCACAAATAGCTTTAAAAGGGGGTTAGTTTCATAGAGAATAACAGTCATGGAGACTATAATTCCCAATTTGGTTATTTCAGAATTTAAGAAGAGCCCTGATGGATCAACCAGTGGTCCATGTAGTCCAGCATTCTGTTTCACACAGTGCCCAACCAGTAGCCCTGGGGAATTAACAAATATGACACAGAGTCCAAGGCCCTCATAAAATCATAGATTTGGAAGGAGCCATAGAGGGCATCTAGTCCAACCCCCTGCTCAATGCAGGATCAGCCTAAAGCATCCCTGACAAATGTTGGTCCAGTCTGTCATCCCCTGATGCTGCCTCCTAGTATTGGGTTTCAGAGATTATTGCCTATGAAGGTTCCTTTTACTCACCATAGCTCGTAGCTACTGATAGACCTATTCTCTATGAAACTAACCCCCTTTTAAAGCTATTTGTTCTTGTGGCCATCACTACTTCTATTCCAGTTTAATTACTCATTAAGAACTATTTCCACTTGTCTGTCCTGTACCTATTTGCCCATCAACTTCATCGGGTGCTCCCAAGTTCTAGAATTATAGGAGAGAAAGCTCTCTCTATGCACTTTGTGCACCCCATGCATAATTTTGTAAACCTCACAGCCACTCACCTTATGGCGGATGGCAGAGGATCAGGAGGAAGGACTGGAGAGGAGACAATTGAGAACTGAAGGTCCTGGTGAACCCAATCGATTTGGGGGTTGTGGGTTCGTAGCCAGGACAGACCAAGGATAACAGGAAACCGAGGCATCCTCACCAGGTCAAAAGTTAGCTGTTCTTGGTGTTGATGGACCCATAAGGTGAGTGGTTGAGTTTCATGAACCACGGGTCCTGAACGGAGTAGGTGTCCATCAATGGCTTCAACTAGAGTCAGAGTTTTCTTTTCTTGGGTGGGGACGCCATGTTCCTTGGCGAAGATGTCCATGAAGCAACAGGAGGCTCCCGAATCCAGCATGGCATGGATAAACAGCCATTTGCCATCTGGGAGCTGCAGTCATACAGGCAACAGGAAGGGAGCTTGAGGTGGATATGAAGAGCTGGAAGACCCGAGGACAGGCCCCAAACCGGAGGGTCCCGTCAGGCTTGGGGCTGCCCTTTTACTGGTGAAGCAAAAGCCTCAGTGACTGAGTCGAGGGCAGGCATGACATGGGGGGTGGGGGAATACAATATGGAGATTTGTAAGGGGAACAGCATAGGAAGCAGGGAGGATCAAACCATTTTTTCCTCAGTGGGATAGCCCCTGATACAAATTGCTCCCCCTTCTTCCCACAACTGCTTTTAAAAAGAAAACATTTGGACTCCAAACACTGATAATATACAGTGTGTTGCCTCAGTGAGCTAGGCCAAGGAAAAGGGCCTCCGCAGAAGGCACCGTTTCATCTTGGGATGAGAGGGTGAATGTCTGTGAGAGTTGCCTGAATGACAGGAGGAAGGCTGAGAATGAAGGCTGGTCGGAGCTTTCCCCTCTCCTCCCAGTGTTATTTTTCATTTTCATTAATCACATTTATCTGTTTGGGGTGGAATACAGTTTATTTTCAGTAGTAGCAAAACTGCAGGGGAAAAACACTTCTTGTTGATGGAATCAAATTGTCATTTGTGAATTTTCTCTTGAGAGGGTACACCCACCTCACAAGTAAACTTTAGTAGTAGGCTGTGCCCTGAAAATTTAATTGACAGTACAAAACCTCCTTCTGTTTTACTGCTTACTAGGAAAAACTATTTTGGCCTGAGTTTTGCCGAGGGAGTATGATTATAGCGAAAAGATTTTAACCCTCATTTGTCAATTAAGGTTTCAACAAATCTGAGTTCCTGAGGCTTGACTTATCTAAGTGCCTATGGTTTTCTTGACAGTACAATGTGCATTTCAGTTCTCCCATGTGTCTCTCCTAGAGCACTTTTAAATGGTCATATTTTTAAGTTTTCAGGTAGGCTAATTCTGTACATTTGACACCCAAAAGCCACATGAGGACTAAGGCAGACAAACTGATGGAATTACTTCTTTATTTTTGAGAGTCCCTTGCAAGCTTTGTTACCTGACTCAACAATGAAAACTTCTTGGCACTTTTTGTTTCAGTGCCCCCAAAGTCACTATGAATAACTTGCAAAATTCTTCAAGCATAAATATATGTGACATGGATAAACACTTCTTGCATCTAACGAAGTGAGCTCTCAGACTCATCAAAGTTTATGGTGGAATGTATTTTGTACCACAGAAGTATTGAGATGACTTATTCCCAGTCTAGCTTTTTAGGCCGATGGGTTGATTGTTTAATGGATTTAACCTTAAAATCAGAATCTCCCCCCTTTTAGTTAGCTGCACATTAGTTGTAAACAGATTAAGAGTAGGATGCACAGATTATCTCAGCAGTCTGAGGATGAGTTTTTGTACCATCTATTTCTTTCAGTCTGTCTCTTTACAAGCATTAATAGAGATGAACTGTGCTATGTGTAGATGCTGACCTGCCCTCTGGGTCTGTAAAAAGTAGCAGAAAGATTAATTCTCTCCTCCCAGCCATGAAAATGTTCTCTGAGGTATGTAGGAACAAGTGCACAGCACATTTCTGCCAGCTGTAGAGATTCTGTTCTTCCACTCTGAGCACACTTGAGCATGCTCCAGGATTCTTTCCTGCAGGGTAACTCTATCTTTTCCATTAGTAAAAGGGAGTAAAGGCACATTATCTCAGAGAGAGAGAGAGTAAGTGAGGATTCCTTCTGCTCACCCCTTCAGCTTCTGTCGGAATTAGAATCATGTGCATGTATAGCAAACACGTCAGTCCCTTTGGAGGTGCGGAGAGGAAAGGAATTTAGTTCTTAAGGCAGAGTGAAGTAAAGTGCTACCAGTTGGCAGCCACTTCTGTTTGCTTAGCTTAACATTTAAATACATAGTTTTGCTCTTTCTTCTCTCAGCCTTCATTCTTTCCCCTTTTTCTTGACTCACCCTTGTTTTTAAGCTGCCAAAGCTTTTTTGGAGGCACTTCAGGTCAGGGCTGACGGCTTCAGAGAGGTGCTGGTGTGCTCAGGGCTCTCCTCACACCCTTCAAACAGATATTATTTGTATTGCAAAGCAAGGAGCTCCCAAGACTGCATTTTTTTGCCATATGGCCTTTCTGATTGCAACCAGATTGATTACATTGTAAAGGAGCCATGCTCTGCTTTCTTTTGGCTTTGTTTTTGCGAAGTGAGCATCTGACTTGATTCGGCTGGAATCCTAACTATCTCTATAGCTGTGGACATACATGGCATGTATATTGTAGAACCCACGTGCCCTAGAAACCTCTTTCTTACACTGGTACAGCCTCTGGCCCTTGTCTTTCTAATAGGGAGGCATAATATTGATCACCTGCTTGGAGGTGAATGCACAGTTCCCAATCCAGGGCTCAAAGTAAGGGAAGAGGATGAAATAAAATGATTAAAGTTAAAAGGCTTCTCTTACAAATATAGGGCCTTTGCGGATGATGTGATGTTTTTGGTAGAAGAACCAAATAAAACTTTGCCTATTTTGATGGATCTAATTAAAGATTTTGGAGATTTGGCAGGTTTTTATGTTAACAAGAAAAAGACTAAGATGCTTTGCAAAAATATGACAAAGCAAAAACAGCAAGAAATACAAGGAAAAATTCAATGTGAAGTTGTTACGAAAGTAAAGTATCTAGGCATTGACCTGACTATGAAAAATATTGACCTTTTTAAAAACAATTACGAGATATTGTGGAAGAAAATTCAACAGGATATAATTAAATGGGATTCTATGAATTTGTCGCTGCTGGGAAGAATCGGCGCGGTTAAAATGAACATCTTACCGCGATTGATGTTCCTCTTTCAAACTATTCCGATTATAAGAGACTCTAAAGTTTTTGCTAAATGGCAAAAGGATGTATCAAGATTTGTTTGGGCCGGTTGGAAGCCAAGAATTAAAATGAAAATACTATGCGATGCCAAGGAACGTGGAGGACTTCAATTACCAAATTTACATTTATACCATGAGGCGGCGTGCCTGACATGGTTGGAACAGTGGATTAATTTAGATAATAAAAAATTGCTTCAACTGGAAGGACATGATTGTAGGTTTGGCTGGCATGCCTACTTATGGTATGAAAAAGTGAAGATGGATGGCTTCTTTAAACATCATATTATAAGAAAAACTGTCTTCGAGACGTGGATTAAATACAAAAGATTTTTCTTTGATGAGAGACCAATGTGGATTGTACCGGCGGAAGTGATTAACCCATACTCAAGACATAATGGAAATGACTGGTTACCCTATAGGGATCTTTTGAAGAAACAAGATAAAAATTTTGTGATAAAAGTAAGGGACGAAGTGGGGTTCGATTATGATTGGTTAAATTATAGACAAATATATGATTTATTTAATGTTGATTAAAAAAGATTCGGTTTTAGGGAAAAGAATAATGAGATGGAATCTATATGGGAAGAAAAAGGGGAAAAACGATATCTAAATTGTATAAAGTCCTGTTAAAATGGTATACTGAGGAGGAAATGGTTAAAGGGCAAATGATTAAATGGGCTATTAATATGAATAAGGAAATAACTATGCAAACTTGGGAATATCTGTGGAAAAATTCAATGAAAATATCAACATGTACTAATGTAAAAGAAAACTGTTTTAAAATGATGTATAGATGGTATATGACCCAAAAAAAATGCAAACATGAATATTAACATGTCAAATAAGTGTTGGAAATGTAAAAATCATGAAGGTTCCTTTTATCATATGTGGTGGACTTGTGACAAAGCAGCGGCTTTTTGGACAGAGGTCCATGCCGAAATGCAAAAAATTTTAAAGGGTACATTTTTTAAAAATCCAGAAATTTTGTTGTTGGGTCTTAAGATGGAAGAGGTTAATGTAAAGAAAAAAACTTTGTTATGGTATTTGATAACAACTGCGAGAATGACGTATGCACAGTACTGGAAACAAGAAAAAGTACAGGAAGTTTGGGATTGGATAAAAAAAATGCTCTTTATGGCAGAAATGGATAAACTAACAAAAAAACTTAACGGTAAAGAAGATGAAGAATTTTACGAAGAATGGAAAGACTTCAGAGAATATGTAGAAACAAAATGGAATGTTAAAAATACTTTGATAAGTTTTGATACTTATTAGAGAGACCAGAAAATGAATGGTAAGATATAGAACTGTTAAATGGAAGGGTTGTTACCTGAAAGATTAACTTGTATATTGTAAAACAGACTTTATAATTAAGATGGAATTTTAGTAGGGCCTTTGGCCATGAGCACTTTGTGCTGGCAACCTTGTTCGTAGAACCAGAAGCTCTGCACCTTGATTCCTGTTTGACTCTGTGGCTTTTTGGACTCGGCTTGTGTTTGTGGACTTCTGCTCTGGCTCCTGACTCCCAGCTTTGAATCTGACAACGCTCTCGGCTTTGCTATCTGGACTCTGACCTCTGGTAACATTTGACTATGGCTGTGTCTGGTGTTTTGGGACTTGTTTAATGCTCTGCTGACTGCTCTCCTGGCTGACCCTCAGACTTGTCTTGTGACCCACCCTCCCAGCCTGAGTCCCTGGCTCTACCGTGACACAGATCTGCTAAAAACTAAGGGGAGGGGCCCAGAGGCTACTAAGCCGAGCGCCACACTGCCATGGAGTAAAGAGTGTCAGGAGGCGTTTGATCACCTCAAAGTCTTGTTCGCCTCAGAACCGGTTCTTCCCCACCCCAATGAAATGAGAAAATTTGTTGTGCAAACTGATGCGTCTGATGTTGCCATGGGGGGGGGGGACGATTTTACAAGAAGGGGGGGATGGATTGTTGCATCCATTAGCTTACGTGTCAAGGAAGTTTAATGACACGCAACGGAACTTGTCAGTATGGGAAAAGGAGACAGGGGCAATATAGCTCGCCCTATCCACATGGAGGCATTGGTTGGAGGGGGCGAGGGTCCCGTTCGAAGTGTGGTCTGATCATAAGAACTTAGAAAGTCTTAAAACACCTCAATGCCTCAATGCCAAACAGCTTTGGTGGGATGATTTCTTTCCCAAGTTTCAATTCACCTTGCACCATTTCCCGGGGTGTGCGAACTCTTTGGCTGACACCCTGTCCCGCCTACCCCAACACAACAGCCAACGAGATGTGGTCTTGGACTCGGTGTTCACACCCTCACAGCTGGGCGGTGCGGTAACAACTCGCAGCCAAGCCCTCTGTGACATTGCACCCGCCTCCTGCTGGGGCGGGGAAGGAGGAAACAGACACTTGGCACAGTAAGTTCGCCTCCGCCTTTTCAGAGGGGGATAAAAGTTCTTGAAGCGGAGGGGGCTTTTGAACTACGGGACAATGGCTGTTGGTACCGGGGACATAAGCTGTTCGTTCCCCTCTCACTCAGGGGGGAGGTATTACAGGCAGTGCATGGCTCCAAACTGTCCGGACACTCGGGATTCGTTAAATTCAATTACTCCGAAGGTAGTTTTGGTGGCTACAAATGCGCAAGGATTTATCCTCCTTTGTTCAGTCGTGCCAAATCTGTGCCATGAGTAAACCCAGACCGGGAAAAAACCCCGGAGTGTTACACCCGCTTCCTAATCCGAGTCGACCCTGGGAAGTTACCTCTATGGATTTTATAACTGACTTGCCCCCAAGCAAATCGATGACTGTGATTTGGGTGGTAGTCAGTGTTCCCTCTAAGCTGAGTGTGAGCTAGCTCACATTTTTTTAGCCTCCAGCTCACAGATTTCTGTCTTCGCTCAGGAAGGATGGCTCCAGAGCAAAGTAATTTATGCAGCAGCCAAATCACTCACTCACAACTTTAATGCCAGTAGCTCACAGAGTAGAACTTTTGCTCACAAGACTCCACAGCTTAGAGGGAGCATTGGTGGTAGTGGATTTCTTTTCTAAGCAAGCGCATTTCATTCCGTTCACTTATGTCCCCGATACCAACAGCCACACTTGCACTGCCGTCAGCCTCCACCAGCATCACCAAGAAGATCATCCACATCGTTTGCAACTTGTCATGGCTCTGGTTCAAGCTTGAGCTTGTGGGTGTTTGCTGAGCACTGAGCACTATGGGACTTGTTCTCAGGTAAAAATGCATAGGATTGTAACATTATTGTTTTGCATGCTGTCTTTCAGGAACAGGGCCAGTTTAAGAATTAGCAATATGGTTTGCAGTCTGAGGCCTCATTATATATTTAAGAACATAAGAACTTTATAGTTACCAATCTTGAACTTCATTTATCACATTGTCACCCACTCACCCAGTTTGTGGGGAGGTCCTCTTGGAGCTCTTCACAGTCAGCTTTGGTTTTCACCATCCTGAATAATTTTGTGTCATCTGCAAACCTGGCCACTACAGTACTCACCCCTAGTTCCAGATCATTTATAAATAAAATAAATACTACCCTAATACCGATTCTTGTGGGACCCCACTGCTTCCCTCTGTTGTGAGAACTGTCCATTGTTCCCTGCTCTTTGCTTCCCATCATTTAAACACTTTTTAATCCATAAGAGAACCCATCCTCTTATCCCATGACTGTTAAATTTACTCAGGAGTCTTTGGTGAGGCACCTTGTCAAAAGCCTTTTGAAAGTCTACTGGGTCACCGTTGTCTACATGCTTGTTCACTTTCTCAAAGAACTCCAGAAGGTTGTTGAGACAGGTCTTTCCTTTGCAGAAGCCATGCTGATTTTCCCTCAGCAGGCTTTGACCCTCTGTGTGCTTAACAACTCTATCTTTGATTAGAGTTTCTACTAATTTGCCTGGGACAGACGTTAGGCTGACTAGCCTATAATTTCCTGGATCCCCTCTGAATCTATTTTTAAAAATGGTTTCACATTTGCTACTCTCCAGTTTTCTGCTGCAATGGCTGAATTTAGTGACATGTTACATATACAGGTTAATAAAGTAACTGTTTCACATCTGAGTTCCTTAAGAACTCTTTGGTGTATCCCATCAGGACCTGGAGACTTAATTGTTTTTAATGTCCCCAGTAGGTCTAGAACTTCATTTCTGGTCACCTCAATTTGACTCAGTTCTTCAGACTCCTTTCCTGAAAATAGGGGCTGTGACATGGGTACGGGTAGGGTTGCCAAGTCGATCTTCTGCCGGAGTGGGGGGCTGCGTGTGCGTGTGTGCGCGCGCCGCATGCACATCACCCGGAAGTGACGTGACGACGGCAGGCACACTGGGGGCGGGGCCATGGCCATACAAGGGAAAACCATAGCGTTTTCCCTCAGATTGCCGTGGCCCCGCCCCCAGAGTGCCCGGCGTGGTCGCGTCACTTCTGGGTGACGTGCACGTTGGGGTGGAGTTCCCCTGGGGCCCCAATCCGGCGGCGGCAGGGAACAGGCCTCTGGGGTTGGGATTTCCCCACCCCCCCGGGGGGACTTGGGAAGCCTAGGTACGGGCCCCACACTTTCCACAGTGAACACAGAAGCAAAAAAGTCATTGAGCTTCTCTGCCACCTCCCCATCTTTCTTTAGCAACCCCTTTATCCCTTTGTCATCCAAAGGCCCCACTGCTTCTCTGGATGGTTTCCTGCTCTGGATATATATATATATTTAATGCATTTTTTTTTGATACTTTTAGTAACTCACTCCTCAAAATCTCTTACATGTCTTTTGCCAGAGCCTGTGGTCCCTCCTGTTCATGGGGCAGACCTTTTTATAGCTTCCGTTACTTGTGTTGTTAACCACACAGGCCTTCTTTTAGAATTTAATTAATTTATACCCTCCCTTTCTCCACAATGGGGTTCCAATGCAGTTTACACCATTCTGCTCTCTTCCCTTTTGTCCTCACAAGAACCCTGTGAGGCATGTTAGGCTGGCCCAAGGTCGCCTAGCAAGCTTCCCTGGGATGAGTGGGGATTCAACCCTCAGTCTTCCAGATACTAGTCCAACACTCTTAACCACTATACTACACTGACCTGGAGTCAGCTAGCTGGCCAAGTGGATTTAGAATCAGTCTAGGATGTAGTATATTGTGCTCACTGTTTTGTTTATTGAAATTGCATTTTTGACAGCCACCTAGGATCCCCATTGGGGAGAAAAATGAAGTAAAACATATGTGTGTGTGAGCAAATGTGCTCACCCAAGAATGCATGCATTCAGAATGTGCTTGGCTAAAGTGGCTCCACGGATCAACAAAACAAGATGATATAGCGTCTAACACTAGCACTTTGCATTGTGCACAGTAGGGGACAGGCAGCAAGCAGTCTTCTCCGTCACTTTGGCAGTCATAGTCACTTCGGGGACCAAGTGTACTTTTCAGGTGGTCTGAAAGGCAGCCCCACATAAAAAGCACTGTAGTAATCTAACCTAGATGTCGTTAAAATATGGATCAAGGAACAGCTGCAGCTACAGCATATCGGCCAAAGTTGATAAAAAGTGCTGTGTGCCAGAGAGGAAACCTGAGCCTCTCACAGGTCAGAAGCCATCAGTATCCTCAAACTGTGAACCTGCTCTTTCAAGGGGAGTTCCACCCATCTTTAGCATGGGTCAATTCCTCAATCCTTGACCATTATTGACCTTCACCACCCCCATTACTTTAAGAATTTTTCAGGATTTCTACAGAGAGTGCTCTTAAGGAGAAAAGGAGCTAGGTGTCATCTGCAGTTCAGGAGGATCAATGGGGATGCACTCCCCATCACTTTTGTTAGTCAGGGAGACTAAGGCTCTTTCTGTTCCTGATCCAGAATGGGTCTCCATAATCCATTTCTTCCAAGTGTTCCAAAACGTGACTATTTTGTTTTGGTTTTTAACCATGTATGTTGTTTGGGCGTCCCTGTCTAAAGGAGGAGACGGTGTGATATATGTCAACAGTCCAACAGAAGAGGGGGATTTGGTGCCGCCATTCAGGCAAAAATAAGGGACAGCTGCACCTGCCCAAATCCTCTCTTTGGTATGACTTCTGCAGCTTCTCTTCCCCCTGTTGGTCTTGACCCCGCCATCTGATGACCAGGGAGGGAGACAGCCAGAAAGTGTCACCCAATGGCTCTGCTTGAGCCACCCAAGGCGCGCAACGGCCCTCCACGGCCGGCTCAGGCGCCAGAAGCCCGTCCAGCGTGGCTCCCCGCGTCACCCGGGTGGCACCGCTGAGCGAGTCCAATGGGGTCGCTTGGCCTCCCCGAGCGAGAGGGGCTCCCGGGGCCGCCCGGGTCCCGCGCGCAGCGACCATATCCGCCGGGGCTCCTGGCTGGCCCGCTCCCGCCTCCTGGCGGCGCCCCTCCTTCGCTGCCTGTCCCCGCCTCTCCTCCCGGCCCCCTCGTTTCCTGCTGCTGGCGGAGGCCGAGGGAGAAGGTGGCGGTGGAGGCGGTGGACGGAGAGAAAAGTGCCCCGGAGACCGAGAGGCGGCCCGCGCCACCCGCTCGCCCCCGAAGAACGTCCAGCGCCGCCGCCGCCGCCCCCTCCTCCTCCAGCGTCCTTGTCTCCCCCTTTTCTTTCCTCTCCCCCT
>NW_015160871.1:530693-543992 GCF_001447785.1 Gekko japonicus
GGCCGTCCGTCCTGGGGGGGGGGGGGAGCTGGGTCTCCCAGCAAAACAACGCCCTCTGCCCTCGCTAAAGGCGCGTCTACTCGGAAGGAAGCCCCGCTGACCTCTGTGGGGCGGCTCGCTCTGCTGAAGCGTGGCGAAGGCCCTCGGGCTACCACCAGCGGCGTTGCGAGGGCAGCCCGCACCTTATGGCGAGCCGCGAGTGGGAGGGAAGGAGCAGGCAACTTCCCTCGTAGTCGGAAAGGGGAAGCGGGAGTCAGGGTTACGTAAAAACTAAATAGAAGGGCTGGCCGGGGCGTCCTCTCGCTGCCGGGGAGGCGAGGCTGGCGGCGGGGAGCTATTTGTAAACAAGGCCCAGGAGCCTCGAGGAGAAGCCCGTGACTGTTGCACAATAGGAGAGGAGGAGGAGCAGGGGTGGGGGAGCCTTCGGCAGCCGCCGCCGGAGGGAGGCCGAGAGACGGGCGCGAACTCGGCCACTCTTCCCAGAGGGAGGACCGGGAGAAGCAGCCCTTTGAGGCCTGCCCTCTCCGACTGTCGGACTTCTCGCTCTTATCGGTGGCTGTTCTTCTTCAGTTTGTTAATAAAACGGATGGGAGTAAAAATCGCCTTGGCCTTTCTGTACATTGGAAAGGCATGTGACTAGGCTCTCTTGGCCACACCGGAAGAGGCTGTGTAATGCACGGATCCTGCATCCTAGGTCAATTTAAATGCTGCATGCAACGGTTCAGTTAAGACAGAATGCGCAGGCAGAATACCTGAGGTGACTGTTAGTCTGGCTTTGGAAGAACCGGCCCAGGGCCTTGGGATAGCATTTCAGTCAGGCAGAGGTGTTTTTGCTGTTGAAGGGTTAGTTGGCCAAGCATTGCAGTTTGGTGTCTGAGAAACAGTGGCCTCCAAATGAACGGCTTTTAAAAAAGGGTAAAGTATCCTCTGTGCTGGTTTCTTACAGCCCTACAAAACTAAAATAAATATCCAGGGTTAGGATCTTGCTGTTTCTCTCTGTGTTCCTTCAAAACTCAACACTGGTTTTGCCTCAAGTGTAATTTCCAATTGTTTTAAAAGAACATATTAACAGCCAGGTTCACCTGGTGTATCTACACTAGCAGGAAATGAGGATACCATTTTCTCTACAGTTTTTTTATACCTAAACTGCCATCTTGTCTTGCAAATCAGTATGACTTGGATCTGTGCAATTATGTATAGAAATATTGCTGTTTTGTGAAATTTTGGCAGGCTACTGGATTGTTAATATTGTTAATAATTTACCTTTGTCATCTTTTTTTGCATATTGCTAAAAACCCAGCTCTTTTGTTTGTACTACTGAATTGGGCTTTGGTGAATTGGGTATTGATGACTTGTCACTTTCTTCTGTGAGTAATGGATTTCCCCCATGAACCTGCTGCACTTTGTGGTACTCCTGTCTGTACGCATTAAGTATTTGAAATTACTGGGGAGGGGTGGATCTTTTACTAGGACACATATATTCTGCCTTCTTTGGTAGATATGTAATTTTGTGTTTCATATGGCTGAGAACTACAATGGTTACCTATCAAGTGAAAGGAATTAAAAGAGGACTTTATGGCTAGAATATGTCAAAAAGCCATAATAGGTAGCAAAATAAACTGTAAAAGTGCCCCTGAATTTCTGAAGTATTACAGTTTTGTTCAGACCCTGCTGTAGGTGTAAGCCAACACAGTCACATCAACATTCATGTATTATTGGCCCTTACACATTTTTGGGCTGTACTTACTTCTTTTATTGCATTTTTATCCTGTCCCATCTTCAGGATGCTCAAGGTAACATACATGGTCCTTCCCTCCTTTATTTTATGATCGAGCAATCTGGTGTGAGAGGTTAGGCTGTGAGAAAATGGCTGGCCCAAGGTAAGGTAGTAAGTTTGGTGGCAAGTAAGAATTTGAGCCTGAGCCAGTTCAACACTCTAACTTCTACCATGCTGGCTATCCTTGGATAGCTGCAACAGAAATTTTAGCAGCTTCAACAGTTAACCTGAACTTTGTGAAAGTGGTACATATTACTAAAGCCACATTTACAGTTCCTTCCTGAGGTAGCATTTCCTCCACTGGGTGTGTGTGACTGAATTTTTATTAATTTCAAGTTGCTGTTCTGTGGTTGTGATTTTTTTGGTACGTCAGAAGTTCTGTGTAGAAAACAAACTACATTCCCTCATGAGACAACTTTTTAAGGAAAATGGAGATTATATACAGTAGATATTCCATTTTAGCTGAACGTGAGTTGACCAGTTATCTGAACTTGCTGTTTTTTCTGCACAGTCATATGTTTCCAGGTAGGCTGCACTCTTCTGTTCAATTGGAAGCTCTGGCTATCCAAATTTGACAGCTGATTATCTCAGCAAGGTTATATATGTGAGGTCCCCTGCACCCCATGGCAGGCAGTCCACCTTCAGCCACCGTCTCACGGTCAGTCTCAGCCTCCCATGGTCCGGGATGGGGTGGGTCAGGTCAGGAGCAGCTTTCCACTCCAGGGGAGCAATATATAAATAATGGGGAAAGAAAATGTGGAAAGAGGACAAATGCAAGAATTTAAAGTAGGAATTACTGTATAGCTTTGCTTCTGATTTGTACTGGTCGTTGGCCAAATAAATAAATTGATTGATTGACAAGTTGGAATTACTGTCTTTTCCCTCCAATTATTTTTTTCTCAGAACAGGGATAAAAAGGTATATCTACCCTCAGATTACACATTTAATTTCAAATACGTATATCCTAACTTTCCCCCAAATGACCTCATGGCATCCTAGAAACAATATCAGTAAAACCAAAAATGAATCCCAAAACATTATTGTGAAAGGAAATAATCCACTTGACTAGAGTACATTTTTTAAAAAATGCACTGGAAGTGCTTGCAAGCAAAGTAACCTTGTACTCTAAAGGTAACCCTTCTCACTGCCTCCTGAAGCCAGTACCACTAGGTGGGTGCGACAAAAGAAAAACGCATGGGCTTTAGGAGAAGAAGAGCAAACAATCCTGGGTGGAGAAATCGTGAGAAGAAACTGACTTCAGGAGCATAACTGGTGCATGGGCTCACATAAGGAGAGAGAGATATGGCACACAGCCCATCATACTTAGCCTCTTTTCTTTGCTGAAGAAGACCCTAAGTGGATACCTGATTTGCTGTTAGCAGTTTTGTTTGCACTTGACCCGATATGGTTCGTTCTCAGACAATAATCAATGGCCTTTTAATGTGACCATTGCCTTGTAGTTGAGGTAGGATGAAGGTAGCAGCATACCAGTAGATCACTTATTGCCTACTGGTTTACAGGGATTCCTGTGAAGAAAGCTGGATGAGGCTGAGCTTGATCTGATCCAGCGAGCACATTTTATGCTAAATGAATGCATACTTGGGATCACTTAACTCTTCCAGTATAACTAATGTGTTTGAAGAGTACTAGAATATGCACTCTTGCGTTGTAAATTTAAAATGTATCAGTGGCCCCAGAGATTCTAATTAAAATAGCAAAACTGGCAGGTCTGACGTTGGCCTGCTCATGTCTTGCAGAATTTAAGTCGTTCCTATGTTGAAATAACCCCAGGATAGGGCAGCCCAAGGAGGTTTTGTGCAGTTTGTCATTGGAAATATTGATGGATGCATGTCCAGACAATCATATTTTCATACTCCTAGAAGGGACGTGGCTCAAAATGAGGTGTTGCCAGGTGCTTTGGGAGCCAGTGCAAAGTACCAAGGATTGGAATAGTACTGCAGAGTGTGACTATAGTAGATAAGTAAAGGCGAAGGAGTTTAGGAAGAACAGAGTATCAGCTTGCTGCTTAGGGTTGCCAAGAGGATCTGAGGAGAGGCAAAAAGCACAGAAATTTGGCAATATTCAGCTTGGTTTCTCAGCTCATACAGAGTTCCTTCTGTCTTGTTAGGAGACAAGTACCATGCTTGGTCTGTTTTTGTTTTGTTTGAAAGCACTGAGTGTGCCTTATTACCTGCCATGGACACTGGCATTTTGCCCAAGTTAACAGGGAGTTAACGTTGGTGCCAAGAGGAAAAAGACATGAGCATTCGTCCAAGAACTGACAACTTCTGCTGAATCTTGCATTGAAAAGCAACTTCATGGCAAACATCTTGGGGGGCTGTGTTGGCTGAACTCTTCAAAACTCCCAACTCAAGTCAGTTGTTTGCTGTCTCTCAAGAAGTGGGTTCTTGTTGGGAAAAGGAACCATTGCTGCTTCCTGAGAGCACCTAGAGAAGGGGAATGACAGTTAGTTTCCCCTGCCTGTGGCTATCAATTCCAGGAAAATATATATTTTTTATATATATACACACACAGAGAGAGAGAGAGAGAGAGAGAGAGAGAGAGAGAGCATGCCTTTAATTCCTGATCGCCACAGGGAGTCCTTACTCAGTGTTTACTTACTCTTAAGGCATAGTCCTTACCACCGTGTTTTCAAGTTCAAGGGAACTCATATATCGCAGGCTCATTATTCCCTTTGGATTAAAATTGCAAAACATAAGGCACCGTGTCTTGGTTTCAAACTTCTGTATTCCCTGAGGCTGTCAAGATCAAGGAGTTGGTTTTGAGACTGTTCCAGCACTCAGAAAGACTGAAAAGAGAATACTTAAAAATAAAAGTATGTTTGTGGGATGGTGGTGCGGGACTGAGATGCAGGTTATGCAAACAGAATGCTTCTTGTCCTTAATTTGCGTTGAATTTGACATCTGAACCTTGCTCTATTCAAATATGAAGAGTTTAGATTTTTAAAAATGTATGACTATAATATGTTTGTTAGCAAGTAGCCACTCATTAGGTGAACAGTGAAAGTGGAGTAAAATTGCACAGTAGTGGGTGGCATGCTGTGTTCCAGCATCCGGTCTAGGAATGTGGAATAAATGAGCACACTGATTTGACTCAAATATCCTGGATTTCATGCAGTTTTGCAGAGTAGCTACCAAGGGGCGAGCTGCCTACCACCAGCTTTAGTCACCTGCTCGCCTCTCTCCTAGTACCAGCTGCTAGTTGGGACCAGTGTTCCCTCTAAGCTGAGTTAGTGTGAGCTAGCTCACAGTTTTTCAGCCTCTGGCTCAGAGATTTTTGTCTTCACTCAGAAAGGATGGCTCCAGAGCAAACTAATTTGAGCAGAAGCCAAAGGGCTCACTCACAACTTTAATGCCAGTAGCTCACAAAGTAGATTTTTGCTCACAGGACTCCACAGTTTAGAGGGAGCATTGGTTGGGACCTTGTATTGGTTTATAGAATTATTGTCCCACTGCCTATTTTCAGTTAGCTTAGTAAGCATCTCTCTGGAATTGAAGGTCTGTGGATGACAGACTGCTGTAGTTCAATTTTGGGTAGGGCTTAGTGGTCTGTTTACTTGTCAGTAGTGCTGCAGAACGACAAGGAGTATCAAGCCATCATGATTAGATGAACAGTGTGGTTTTGTACAAGACACACATGCTGCCGTCCAAACCTTTGGTTTGCATCTCTTGGTCGTAAATAATCACCTGTCATTTTGGATGCTTTCACTTCATTTCCTTTTATATCTGTATTTTAATGAGGTTCATGACCAAAAGAATGACTATGGAACTGGCCCCTGTGCTCTCGCTCACAGCGTCATCCAAAGAATCTGTTCAATGTATTGCTGTCTGTGGTGAGCATAGCTTCTGGACTTGCCCCCTTTTTTGCCAGTAAGCTTTGCAGACCCATTCTGTTTCCAGTCTCCCTGTTGTTGACAGTTAGGGGGAGTTTTTTTGTTTTTTTTTTATAAAGATTTTATTAACTCTCCTAAAAAGGAGGGGTGTTTCGCTTAAATAGAAAAATAGGGAGGGTATATAGTGGGAGAAAGAGAAAGCTGAGTAATATATTAACTGGTAAATTAAACTGTTAGTAGTGTCCAATCAATCTTCTTAGGCTTCTTCTGTGAGCAGTCAAATTTCTTTTTTCAGTCCGGTTACAAATATTATCTATGTTAGTAATGTTCCTTTGGATTTCTGTTAAAAAGCTTCTTCAGAGCGCCTTCAGAACCGCTTCTTTGCGTGCTGGTTTCTTTTACACTCCCAATAGCATGGAGGAGCTTCCTCTGTTTTCTTCTCCTTCTGGCTTTTTTTCCCATCCTCCTTCGGGTCGCTGTTAACACTTTCAGTTCATATACTATAAATCCTCTTTCTTTCCTGCCATTTCAGGAAAGCTCCAGCTTTGAGAATGGTATTTAATTCCGGTTTCGCTTTTATACGCTCCCAATCTCTCCGCTGGAACCTCCTTCGCAACTGTTGACTTTTAAAAGCGCTTATAAGGCACTTTCTCGCTGTCACAGTTCAACTTTTCTCTTTTCACAATTTCCCGTCAGATTCACAGTCCAAGCAGTAAACAGCCGGCTCTCACCCATAAGCAAATGCCCAGACCGGAAGTTCCTCCCTTCTTCTCCGCTTGTCTTTACCCAGCTCTGACATCTTGTTTTTTTGTTTACTTTTAATAAAGTTCTTAAAGCGCGCTCCAGAGAAACAAAACTTTTTCATGCTTCATTTCAAATACATCAAAGGAAATCACTACTATTCGCTCAGTCCATTCCCCCCCTCCTTTACTTTCTCGCTTTTGAAGTTAGAGGATTAACCTCCCCGTCTTTTTCGCTGGGGGGGGGGTAGCGCTCTTAGTTCTTTTTCTCTGCATTTTGACAACTCACAGTTAAGCCGATCTTTTCTTTTTCCATTTTTTCGGATGATCGCTTTATCACTCGGTGACGTCTGGTGGCTCCGCTAAACCCCGTGAAACGGGGTCGCTCACGCAGCAAGGTCCATTGGGGCAGGGCATGGCGGGAGCCTCAGTCTCCGACCTCTCGGCCGAAAGAGAGACTCCCCCCTAGTACGCCCTAAAACGCCCCGGATCCGAGCTCCTCTCTTCCTGAGGGGCTCGTTCGGGTCTCCGCTCGTGCGGATTCCCTCCTCCACCGCGGGCGGGCGAGACGCCCTCGGGAGCAACCCGAGGATGCGTCCGCCATTCGCGGGAGCCAAACCGAAAGCTAGTTAGGGGGAGTTTTTAGCTACTGGCATCAGTCTTCTTCCTTGGAAGGCAACGTCAATGATCTCAGTGCAGCTTATATAATTACAAGTACAGCAAAGTTTTTTTGTAAGACCATTTAGAGCATTAGAGAATGATCATTCTTGTGTATACTGTAGACTATATGCAGCATATTTTCAAGGGTAGTTTATTGTTCAAATGCGAATGCTGGCAATAATTAATATACTAAAAGGGGTTTCATACCCTAAAGAGTTCAGTGCCATAAAATCCATCTTGATATCCAAGTATGCTGACGATCCATTTGTGACTGTATGAGAGTCTGACCCACCCGATTGTCCAAATTGTTTTCTCATTTCAACTTTTATTTTTTTCTCCTGCCTCTCAGATGGCAAAAACTAAGATGCAGCAGTTTACAGCTCTCTTTCTCTGTCTCTCAAGTATTGCATGGATTTGCATTTTTGTTTGTACGAAAATACGGAATTTATCTTTTTAGATTCCAAAAATATGCCAGATAATATTTGATATGTCAACTAAGGTTATAAATGATGCATTTTATATTGTTGAAGTAAAAACATTTAATTTTAGATGTGATAGGAAAGTAAGTATTGCATATATTTCTATTTCCCCTAAAATGTCTAGGACCCACCCCCCGAAAACATTTTTTTATCTGAAATTTTACATCTACGTATCCAAGGTTAATGTGCTTAGGGTCAGGTGATGTTACCAGCTGCCCATCACAAGTTCCTTATTCTCAAGTCTATCCACAAATATTTTTTTATTTAAAGTTTTTTATTGATTCAATCAGAATTATTAACAAAGTAAACAGAACATTTTACATTGAGTTTCTTTAACTCTAATATTTGTAGCATAAAAATGAACAGTACGTGAGTAATCTAAAATTATTTGACAATAAACTTGTTATGTAGTGTAAACATGAAAAACATTATGTTTTGTTAATATAGATATAATACAATTAAAGCAGTTTTTAACTGAAAACACTCTTGCATTTTGACTTGTAATGTATCTTGTTGACAGAAAGAAAAGGTATGCATCTTAGAATATTCATTAAGTCCAGATCAATAATATATCAAATCCATTTGTCAAATTGGGACCAATCTATCCACAAATATTGATGATAATTAAACAGCTCTGTATCCCAAAGTAAGCTTTTGAACCGCTCCCATACTATACTCTCTCAGACTTTGGGACTGAGCCTTAGAAGGTAACAGATTCTGGAACCAAGACCAAATCCTCATTTTTTAGAATCCTGGGGGCACTTAACCCTTAGAAGCTCAAAACTTAGGCTTTGGGCTGGAGAACAGGGTATGTCCTATTGCATGGAAGAGTTCCAGAGTCCAGAGGTACATGATGGGGCATCCCAAAACTTTTTTGGGGCACAGAGCTTTTAAGTATCACCAGTTTTGTGGCTGGATTAGAGAATAAAGAACATGAACTGGAACTGACTTCAGCCCCTTTAGGATCAGAGTGTTAAGTGGCAAAACTGAGTAGGATCAGATGGTAATGGGGAAGGATGGAGTCTTAGTTCAACATGAAAATGCTTCCTTGTGGAAACTATCAATACTAAAATTCAGATTTTTTTTTAAAAAAACCTGCCACACAGAGCTGAGCTTCAATGCACAATCTGTGGTTTTATGGGTTTGTTTATTTTTAATTTTTTATCTAACATGAATAAAGAGATATGTGAATGCCTGGAGGCTTTAGTACATGAACAGATGATGCACCGCATGGCTTTTGGAAGCCTCACTTGCCTACTTGATAGCTTTCATAGCTTAGAAGTGGCAGCTTCCTAAACATTTTCAAAAAGTTGAGGCCTGGGGGTTTTGTGGATAGTGTTTGAGTCTTGTAAATAAGTCTAAAATAGGCTTTCAAATGCTGTTACCAGTTGCATGCCAGTCTTCAGTCACTTGGAGCACTGTCATGGCCTGAAAGAAACCAGCAAGGAATCCATTCTCGTTGAAGTTTGTAAAAGCTTCCATGGCTGAACTCTTTTAAGAGATTGTTGCTTGCCACAGATAACAACCAAACTATCTTGCAACATCCCTTCTCTCGTTCTCTGTTATGTAGTTTCCTGCATTATTTGTGTCTCTTAGCAGTTGTCACTTGGTGCTCAGAAGAACACCTATGTAAGTGTTATCTCATTTGATCTTATGGCTGTGATGAGACATAAGAAACTGTTGCTTTGCTTTGTTGGGCCCAAGCCATCAATAGCTTTTAAAGGTAAAGGTTCCCTTGCTCGAAAGCCAGTCGAATCCGACTCTAGGGTTGCGGTGCTCATCTCCGTTTCAAAGCCGAAGAGCCAGCGCTGTCCGAAGACGTTTCCGTGGTCATGTGGCCGGCATGACTAAACACCAAGGCGCACGGAACGCTGTTACCTTCCCACCGAAGTGGTACCTATTTATCTACTTGCAATTTCTTGCTTTCGAACTGCTAGGTTGGCAGGAGCTGGAACTAGAGACAGGAGCTCACCCTGTCTTGCGGCACCCGGGTCTTGAACCGCTGAACTACTGACCTTCCACAGCCTGCAGTTCAGCGTCTTAACCACTTGAGCCACCGCAGATCAATAGCTTTTAGGTCATGACAAAAGCAATAGTTTGGTTATTTAGAACTCCTTTTAGAACTCCTTTCCCTAAGCTTTTAGAACTAGCTACCTTACAACGGAACAAAACTGGGGCATGCCACACGGAGATGGTCTGGTTGAGTGTTGTAGTGGCTGAGTGGTGCGGGTATTTGTGTGTCCCCCGTCGAGTGGTGGTGGTCGGGACTGAGTCTGGAGAAGACGCGCCGGCCCAACGAGAGGACTGCTGCCGACCCCGGACTGCCATGAGTTGTATGCCGGCGCCGGGAGCTTGATCGGCGGGCAGAAGAGCTGGAGACGAGCTGGAAGCAAGCAGCGTAGTGGAGACAAGCTGGAAGCAAGTGGCGTAGCTGGAAGCAAGCGGCGTAGTGGCTATCCTGGGGCTGTTCCTGGAAAGAGGGCGTGGCCCCGCAGGCGACGGGGGGGGTGAGTCTAGGAGGGGTTCCCCCCGGAGCTCCCCCCGACCAGCTGGGCAGTGAGAAAGGAGGACCGCAATGTGGCTGCCGACAGCGAGCCCTGGGCGGAGCAAACTCGGACTCGGCTGGTGGAGCAGCGTGAGGAGAGGTCCTGCTGCTTGCTGGAGGCGGGCGGCGGACCGGGGGTGCTGGAATAAGGTCTGGAGGAGATCGAGGACTGGAAGTGGGCTGAACTGTGGAGTCCCTGAAAGAGTGGTGGTCGCTGGGGGGTGCCATCCCTGCATCACAGGCACTGGACTGGACTGGCGGGGCAAGGGGGGGGGGGGAAAAACGGGGGGGGAGAAGTAGTGCAGTGGGGGAGAGTGAGAACCTTGGCCCCCCCCCCTTGGAGGAAGTTAGAACTAAAGCCCTAACTGGATGAGGTCTGATGCTAGGGAGTTTGTAGGAAGATTTTATCTGCTGGGGTGGGTGTGGGAACTCTAGTGAATGGCTAGGTTGACCAGGATTTTTTGCTGTGTAGTTGTGTAGTTGTTATGTACTTTTATAGCAGAATAAGAGTTGTTAAATTAGCATCAGTAATATTAAGTTGTGTCCTTCCGTTGTGAGGCTTGGCACCTGTTAATTATCAGTGGTCTGAAGCTCCTGCGGAGACCTGCTGAGATGGCAGTGCCTGGCCAAAACATTCCAGTGCTCGTGGGGAGAGGAAAGTATAGCGGTGGGCCCAGGCAGTATAGTAAGGGAAGGTCACTGAGAAACAAAAGGGCTCGGTGTCCTTCCAGCCTGCGGCCCATCCCAAGGGTAGCTGGCAGTGGGGCCAGGATGGAGAACCCCCTTCCGTCTGCTAAGGTCAGCCCAAAATTGTAGACCCCAGAGCATGTTGCCTCTGCACATGGGGAAACTATACTGTCCTGTTAAGCTGTTGTTGAAATCAAGTGCATCTTGAAAACAGTGGAAGGAAAAGTATGTCTAGGAATTCTCATCAGCCCACACACTATATGTGCATTGTAAATTTTTAACATCTTTGAAATAAACTTATGGGAAATCTGGCTTTTATCTGCAGCCAACTTGGGATCTGTGCATTGCAATCAAAGCACTCCTTGTTTTAAAAACAGCAGCAAAAATGCATGCAGAAATAAATGTCTTATGACTCCAGGCAGTTGGCTTACACACAGGTTTGTACCCTATCTATCTATATATCTAATTCCCAATATGCCCCCTCCGTGCAGATATCTAAATCTGCACATCAGGGGCACTTGGGGGGCAGGGAGATTTTCCTGCACATTTGGGGCAATACCCAGATGTGCAGAAAAATCTGAAAACTTGGAAAAAATATGCGGGGGATATTTAAATCCCCCCAAAAGTAAAAGAGTGCTCCCTGTGCAGGTGCAGGGAATGCTCTGAGAACGGCTTTGCAGTTGCCGGGGCTTGGCCGGCCGGCCGCTGTAAGCCACTCAGCCCTCATTGGCACCGCCGGGGGTGGGGGGGGTGGAGAGGGAGAACATTTTGCAGGCTGAGTTCAGGCCTTGCCGCTGCTGGGGGGAAGGGAGAAAGTTTGGCAGGCCGTCCAGGCCTCGCCGCCGCTGCTAGAGAAAGGGGGAGGGAGAAAGCTTGGCAGGCCAAGTTCAGGCCTCGCCACCAGTGCTGGGGGGGAGGAGGGAGAAGCTTGGAGGGGGGAGGGCCCGCACCTGCGGCTGCTTCCTTCTCCCGTGGAGCTCCCCACCCCCCTGCGAGTATCACGGGTCCCCCTTCTTGTTGTTTCTAACTTACACTGTAAGGGGGAAAAAACAACAACACCCTGGTGTGCCAATCATTCTTCTGTTCCCTTTTCTCTTAGGAACCCGAATCATCTACGACCGCAAGTTTCTGTTAGACCGCCGCAACTCTCCCATGGCTCAGACTCCTCCTTGCCACCTTCCAAATATCCCAGGAGTTACCAGCCCTGGTACTATGACTGAGGATTCCAAAGTGGAAGTAAACAATCTGAACAATCATGATGGGAAGCCTATCATAGGTAAGAGAACATGGGTGGTCGTAGGACATAATTCTGGTGTAACTTGACCATGATAATTTGCACTCTAGGCTGCATCCATACAGGGACTTTACCCATATGGAATGGAGGAAACCCCTGGATTTAAGAGGAATGTCCACATGACAGTGTGCTCATTCTTAGACTGTCTCTTGACATTGCTGGGGCTTTCGCTTTTACTCTGGAGAAAACGAAGACCTGGCTCTCTCTGGCTGCAAGGTGGCACGTCCATCTGGATGCTGTGCCCATAGCCACCATGGGGATGGGGTGAAGCTAAGTTCTGCTTTCAGAATGGTGTGTGGCAGCTTGATTCAGTGTGCTATTCTCTTGCATACTCTCCCCTCTTAGCCATTTAGAGGGTTCTCCCATCCATTTCCCTGTTGATTCACACCATGGGGTTGCAGTGGGGCTCAACTATGGAAAGAGAAGGTGAGGGGTACTTTTGAGCTATGGGGTTATCCAGTGTGATCACTGTTACATTTGTAGTTCTGCCAAGATGTGATTAGATAGATAGATAGATAGATAGATAGATAGATAGATAGAGGGGGGTGGATGTGTGTGGATGGTGTTCCTTCCTGTTGCTGTGCCACTTTCTGCTGCCGCCATGGCTGAGGCCCATTTTCACACTCCCATCTGGAAGCGGCCCTAATTATATAAAATTGTAATTTATTTGCTTCCAAATGTGTGTCAAAAGTTAAGCAGCTGCTGGGGCTTCCGGTCGAGCTAAGATGGAGGACTGACGCACTTTCACTTTTGTGCGAAGTGAGCGACGGCCGCTTTCGACAGTTTGGGCAGTTATTAGCCCAACGCATCGCTCCCCAGCGAGGGGGGGGGACAAGCAGGCAGCAGCGCCTAAGAGGGAGGTGTACCAGTTTAAATTCTCCATCAGCCGACCTCTTGAAGATGGGCAACAACAGTGAGTGAAGAGAAGCAATGCGAAACCCGTTTTGATCGTGTAGATAACAATAAACGTGCCGCTTACCTGAACTGTGATAAAAAACAAATTGAATTAAGCGGTTGAGCGGATAAAGAATTAATATTCCCAGAACTCTGATTCCGGTAAAGAAATAGTTGATTGAAGGCTATAAAATAGCAAAAAAGCAAATTGTTTAACATTCCTGCGGTGAGGACGGAGATGTGCGCGCAACAGAAAAACCGAAACTGACGTACAGTATCGCGGGAAGATATAGGTTGGTGTAACCAGCAAAGTGTTCCGAGTGGGTCGAACAGGAAGACGACATCCTAGAAGGGTAGCAACTAACAGGAA
>NW_015160871.1:544462-544637 GCF_001447785.1 Gekko japonicus
GGGGAGCAGATTGAGAAAAGATTGGGGGTGCAAGAAAAACATATGGAGAAGCAACTGGAGGAACAAATGGAAAAGCAGACTCAGACTCATCTGAAACAAATTGAAGAAGCCCAGGAGAAAAATGTAGCAGCATTAAAAGAATTGGTTACAACAGAAATTACTTCAATCCAGCAAG
>NW_015160871.1:547222-547372 GCF_001447785.1 Gekko japonicus
AGGGAGATCTCTTAGGGGTCTGTTTGACGTTTTCCTGGGACAGCTAATTCAGGGAACAGTGGAGAGGCCGCCTTTTTGCTCTTCCTGCCTGGTCTTTTGCCCTGTCCATATGGGATGTCTTCAGCCGCTGTGGCCTGTTCCTGGCCGTCG
>NW_015160871.1:547498-547629 GCF_001447785.1 Gekko japonicus
CTCCAGAAGGTCACCTCAGTTGTAACCCTTTGTTGTCCTTTGCAGCCCAATGCCTCCCTGTTTGAAGCTTGCTGCAGTGAACGGATCCAGCGGTTTGATGATAACGAGGAGGAGGAGGAGGAGGAAGATAT
>NW_015160871.1:547702-566173 GCF_001447785.1 Gekko japonicus
GGGGGGGAGGTCTTGGGTACTCAGAAGGCAGTGCTGAGGGGGACCTGTCTCAGTGATGTGGGGTGGCCCTCCGTCTGCCCCGGGGGGTGGTGGGGGGAAGGGGGGGGGGAGGTCTTGGGTACTCAGAAGGCAGTGCTGAGGGGGACCTGTCTCAGTGATGTGGGGTGGCCCTCCGTCTGCCCCGGGGGGTGGTGGGGGGAAGCGGCTGCTGTTCTCTGCCGAGACTCTCTCTGTTTGGAGGGCCCTCCTGCGAAGTGCCGGCATGGATAGTTCCTTGTTTGTTTGTTTTTTGTAAAAATTTTATTCAGGACATAAACATTCATATTCAAGTGGATGGTTCCTTGTGTTGGGATCAAAGGATCACCAGTTAGGCCTCTGACTGGTTTACTGGCCACCTAGTCTGTCATGGGAGGGGCCCTCTCTGAGCTGGCAGAGGTGGTCTTGGGCTCACTGTTGGAGACCCCCGGACTGATCATTCTGGGGGACTTCAGCGTCCCCACGGCCCCCGTGGCCCCTTGTCTTGTCTTGTCTTGTCTTGTCTTGCTTGGGTGGCCTCCTTGGCCACCCTGGGCCTCTCACAGCTTGTTATGGGCCCAGCTCATGAAAGGGGACACGTGGACTCTCTCTCTCTCTCTCTCTGGACGTAATCTTTTGCACCAGACCTCTGTGGGGTGATTTGGTTTGGGGGCTGGAGGTCCAGTGAGTGCTGCAGTCTGACCCCCACCTCCTCAAGGCACGGGGAATGTGGCACTGCTGCTCTGTGGGGGCAAGGAACCCGTTAAAAGGGTCTGCCCACCTCGTCCGGGTCCAGCTCTCTTCAGAAGTCATCCATATCAACCCTGTCCCGTTGCTTCTGGTTTTGTGCTTCAGGTTTGGTGTGTCTCATCCCTCAGAGGAGTCATCAAAAAGTGACTTACAGAATGGCGACCACGACGACCACGGGGACTCAGGAGGAGAGGAAGCAGACCAGGCATCTTCCTCGACGGCTGTCAGTGCTGATGAGAACGGCAGCCCTTCTGAGCAGAAAAGCTCTCCGGAAGGTAATGGAGCCTGGGGCCAGGCTGCCTCCCTCCCTCCCTCCCTCCACACTAGTGGAGTTGAAAAGGGAGACTCAAGAGCAGGACAGTTACTTTTCCTGGATTTTTAGGGTTTCTCCTGGCTGAGTTTCTCCTGGCTGATGGGCTGGGCGGAGTGATGTGGGATTAGCCCAGCTCTCTCTCCTGGCTTTCGAAGGTAGCCGGCAAAATCATAGATAGGTTCTAGTGAAGTTTGTGCTTCAAATGGCTGGGGGGGGGGTTACAGAGAGGGGAAGCAGGTGGCAGCTGACTGTGGGAAGGGAGTGATTGAATGGACAGGAGAATGGGTTGAAGGGTCTTATTTATTTGAGAGTCTGATTCCTTTAGCAGCCTTGTTTGTCATATATTAGCATACCTTATTCTACTCTTGCACTGAGATAATGTAATGATAGCAATAATGCTGTACCTTTTGTTAATCATAGAGGAATGGGGTTGCCAGTTCATGGTGGGGAAATACATGGAGAATTTGGGGGTGGAGCCTGGGGAGGGTGGGGTTTGGGAAGGGGAGGGATTTCAGCAGGGTGTGATGCCATAGAGTCCACCCTCCAAAGCAGCCATTTTCTCCAGGGGAACTGATTTGTCATAGCAGGAGTTCTCCAGGCCCCACTTGGAGGTTGAAAACAGCAGAAAAACGCCAAGGGAAGACCAGCAAAGATTAAATGCACTTGAAATGTCTGAGTATAGGATATATTACAAATAAACGTCTGTAATGAGCTGGTGGTCCACAAGCCAGAACAAATACAATGTTCCCAAATATGTGCTCATGGCATATCATACATCAGCACTGAGATACAAGTAAACATAACAGTAATTGCACTCATGGGCACTGATAACAAGGTATGCACATGAATCCAGCTGGTGGATTCTCCTTGCTTAAATGCAATAAAAGTGTCCAAAGACCTCCTGCAGTCATAAATCAAGCAAAGGACAACCAGTGAAAAAATCTTCTATAGCCCAACAATGCCTTTCCTAGGTTATATGGATGTTTCGGTTTTTCTTCTGGATAAGCGGCTGAATAATGGAACTCAATTTCAAAGAGAATTACATAGACTACCAGTTCTTTTAGCTATATTGAATCCCAGGGAACATTGTATTTGTTTTGGGTTGTGAACCATCAACTCATTATAGATGTCTATTTGTAATTTAAACACTTACTTAATACACCCTATACTTAGGGTTGCCAGGTTCCTGGCTTGCATCCAGCGGGAGTTGGAAGCTCTGTGTCCGGGAGCTGCATGTGTAGCGCGCGCCGCAATGACATCACCTGGAAGTGACATTGTGCCAGGGACACCGTCGAGGGACGCTCTAGCATTTGGCATTAACACTCTATGGTACCATAGAGTTTTAATGTCGAAACGCTAGAGCATCCCCAGATGACGTGCCTAGTGCAATGATGTCACCTCCGGGTGACGTCATCACTCTGGGCACATTAGCTCGATTCCGGCACTTTGGGGATGGGGTTCCCCCTGGCAGCCTTACCTATACTCAGACATTTCAAGTGCATTTAATCTTTGATGGTCTTCCCTTAGTGTTTCTCTGCTGTTTTCTACTATTACACGCTAGGGATCCCTATTTTGTCTCCCACTTGGAGGCTGGCAACCCTACAGAGGAAGCAAAATAGACCACTGACGTTTCAAATAGTTTACTTGACAATTGTTTACCTTCCAAGCACAGTTTAGGATATGTTCAATTTAAAGTTACGGAATGTATTGCTTTTATGTGAAGTATTGTACAGATCTCATGTGAGCTGCTGATACGTTGAATCGTTTAAGGATATATAAGGCAACAGTGGGGTTACAAACAAGAAACTGGTTGCTGCTGCAATGGTTGTTGAATCACAGGGAGATCTTCTTGGACTTTTCCTGGTCATGGCTCTGTGGAGCATCTGTAGCTATTAACATCATTTAAGTGCTCATAGAGATTGTTTGCTCTATGATGGCTGACTTGTTTCACAAGTATATCTAGAGTTGTGGCCGAAGTGTGATGTACTGCATGTGCAGCTGTTGTGCCTCTGTGCCAAGAATTTCATGGAGAGCACTTGCACATACACTTGTCTGTATGGCTTTTACCAGTGTCCTCGTGTAGATTAACTTTATCTTGAAGTACCCATCAGGATAGCTAGATACGAAGATTCTTATAGTTCTGTCTCTACATGGAAACTGGACATTGATCCCAATATTTACTAAGTGAGACCGCCAGCGCTTAGGTTCAGCTTCACTGGCTCCAGCTGGTTGATCTTTTAGGTGGGGATTTAGGGAAATATGCAGTCAGACGGCAATCTCAAAAAGAGACAAAGACATGTGCAGTACATACAGAACATGGTGAGTTTTTTTGGTTTTGCTTCCAACTACCACGTGGCTATAAAGTAGATGTGGACTCGTCCATCCTGAACTGACTTGAGAGACTGATGCTATGATTTTCTCTGAAGGGAAAACCTTGTAGGCATAAAATGAAGCTCCACAGTGTGTAAATCTAATCTGTGAAATTATAAATTGAGTTTCATCCATCATTTGTTTGCTGAAATTCATAAGATTGGAAATGGGTATACAAAACTTGAAATCCAAAGAAATTTTCTGGGCTAAACAAGTAAAGTTTACAAAATGGTATCGACAGCTGCTTTAATTAAAACAAATATATGGTTTGCTCCTAGATGGTGGTTGCATGCTAGTCTATGCACGCAGTAGAATGAAATGGTAGACTCTTGCAGTGGTCCAGTGTTCTGTACCACTTCGTGTTGCAAGTGAGCAAATGTTCAAACTCCATACAAGTGGATTAGCCAGAACTTCAGGGGGAGAGCTTCCACCTATTCCAGCACTTTCGCTGCTGTACTGCTTTTCTTCTTAGTGGAGTGGGGAACAGTTTTGGGGGGGGGTTAATGGAGGAATGCATTCAAAACTGGGACCTGAAGTAGTATATCTGGCTCATCTGGCACAAATTTCATGAATGAGACGCTGCTTGAAACTGTTAAACGTGTTCATAATGTTTATTGTCTGAAGGCTCTGTTCTGATACGCATGTGTCTGCTTACCTCCATACCAGGTGATGATGCTCAGTTTGAGATGGACATCTGATCTTCCTTGGAGGTAACCATGGAGAGATACCAACTCCTGACAACCTGCTTACACCTGATTTGGCCAACAGGATCAACAACTGAAGGATTGGAAGAAGCAGGAGCTGTTTCCCACTAGAATCCCCACTTCAGCTTTTGAAGTGGCAAAAGGATAAGAGGACTGTTTCCCCCCCTTTCCTTGACTCCCTCCAGCCATGCCATGCTACCCCTTACCCACTTTACCCATCTTTTTTTAAAAGCCTCTCATCTCCCTGGTCTGTGACTGAAGCCCATGATAAATTTATATAGAGCTAAGGAATGAATCTTGGCTTCTCGCACTTTAGAGACAACCTACCAAATCATCCACACGCGAGAACATACTTCCATCAGTAATTGGATATTTATTGCAAGCCACAAAAAGGGGGCTGTGAAACACGTCTGAAGGGGCATGGCACTGCCGTTGTTCTCTTCTCCCTCCTGTCAATCCTAGTTTAGAAGCCAGTTGCTGTTTCTGTTACTGCTGTGTGGAAAGCACTCACTTGGGGTCTGATCCTCCTCATTCCTCCTGTTCAATCAGCACATTCGTACAAATGGGAACATGGTGAGGTTCTTCTTTCGCCCTTCTGCTTAATCAGTTTCTGTCTTGTTCCTTTGGAACAGGAGTACTTAATCTGGAAAGAGCCATCGTGTGATTTGACTACTTGCCATTTCATCCCAAGGAGTGCCTCCTAGAATATCCTGCTTACAAATGATTGTGTAATCATTTCCAAGCTTGAATCCATCAGTGTTAACAGGGAACCATGGTTTGTTTGGCTGTAATGTAGGGGTGTCACGGTTGACAGTCCTTTATACTGTTTGTCCTTGACCTTTCTTTAATTTTTGCTGCTGTTACGTTTGCTGAATTCCTTGCAAGCCTACTATTGTGCCAAAAGGATTAATCGAAATAACCTGGCTATGCTTGACTAGGGTAGGGCGGGATAAAAATCCCAAAAAATAATTTAAAAATAATTAAATAGGAGGGGCTTAGCAAAGATCTGATGCTCTTGGGAAAGATTCCTGTATAGTCTTAGGGCACCCCGAGAATAGTTTATTGGGTTACTGGGCTGTGCATAGCTGGTTTCATGATGTGTGGCTTCAGATAAAATAGTGGAAACAGTTCTACATTTTACTTCAGTCTTCTCTGGAGGAAAACCATCCCTCTGCTACCTGGTCTATGCATGATTCCTGAATTCACACATTACTGAATCAGCTAAGAGAGCCGATCGAACTTGATTCTGTTCTGAGCCTGTTGTTGGTTGCAGAAAAGTGCCCTTAGTTGCCAAAGGCCTCACTTCCGTTTTTTTTATTTCTCACCCATTTCCCCCCCCCCATTCATGTACTGATTTCTGCAGGGGGTGAACTTTCCTCCTATGAACTGCTGCTTGCATGGGGCAGACAGGATTGTTGCCAAGAGAAAGGACCCTTGTGACCACCAGGCTATCTTTGACAATGGCAGTTGCTATGGGGGGAAAGCGGGCCTGTTCGTAGTTGCAGTACCACCTGAGAAGCTGAACTGTGTGAAACCATTCTCTAGGGCTGCAAAGTTTCTTCTGTCGAATTGGTTGGATTAATCGATTAAGAACCTGTGGATCGATTAATGGGCATCTGATAAATCAGGCAATAGCTTTTGATGAGGAGGCATTAATTATTTTTAACACATGTACCCACAAAAGCTGTAGGTGTTTGGTAACCTCTTGAAACGGGGATTTCCACCATTCTCTTCTTTCTCACACAAAGAATGTGTGTTCCCCCTACAGTTTTTTTTTAAAAACCATTGATTCATTGATTTGAGCCCATGAAATTGGCTATAATTTCTTCTGCTGAGAGATATTTCTCCCAGTAACCAAGTAGCCAATCCTTCCCTCATATTACCTCATAAAGCTTCCCAAAAATGGAGATGCTTCATGGGCTACTCATAAGGCATGTTAGCCATTTTCCTGTGACTGAATCTCACCCAACTCTGGTGATGGTAGAAAAATGGGATATCATGGAGGCAGCCAGATAATGTGAGGTACTTTGTCCCCACCCTGTGGGCTTGGAGGGAGATGTGGCAGCTTAGCCCATGATGCCGTTGTTGAAATGGAACTAGCCTGGCCTGGCACCCACCCCTGGGAAATGACCATCACTCTGCCCTTGCCACTTGGGAATTGGTCCCAGAGACCAGCTGAGAGGGTGGAACCCCTGCTCAATTCATTGACTCACCTTCTGTCTCTGGCCCCTGAGGCAGAATTCTCATGATCATTGCCAATTTTTGTGATTTTTTTTTTTAAGGGAGGGCCACTATTCTGATAAAATCATTTTGCTTTCTTTCTGCATGTGTTGTAGTTCAGAGGGGGGGCAGAGGAGGAAAATACAAGACTGTTTTGGTCACTTTCCCTTTTTCCCCCCTCTTTTTTCCCCCCCTACACTAAAATGTGAATAATACAAGAGCAGCACTGCTTTGTAACTGTTGATCTCTCAGGAATAGGCTCTGTTTGCAGTGTTTCCAGGGAAAGCAGCGCCACTTCTGAAGTTGTGGTCAAAAAGTGGTTTTAAACTGTGATTAGTGGGGAGGGGGCACTCTTTTTAGGGCGCTGTCTGTGCTTCCTGTTTTGGGGCAGGATAGTTCTGAAATGCTGTGTGAGTTCAGCCTGCAGTCATAACTTTGGTTGTATTTCCATCTTGCCTCCTTCCTAAGCACCAGCAGTTGTTTCTGGAACCTCACTCTCTAATCTCTTGATGAGGCAGGACGGATACGGCTTTGCTCCGCAGTCCTGATGGCAGCGGAGTGCGCCTTTGTCCGTGAACTAAACAGACTTTGATGAGGAGGAGGACAGGGCTTCAGGTGTTGCTACCAGCCACTTTTCTCATCAGAATAGAAGTGTTCTTACTAGTTTTGGTTTCGAGGGGTAACTTCAAAGTAACTTCAAAGTTACCCCTGCAAACTTTTAAAAAGAAATATTGGCTGTTCCAACCCTTCCACAACATGGGGGGGGGGGGATTGATATGAAATACAGCAAGATTTCCCATGTGCTGTAATCTGTATAGCTGCTGCTTGTACTGGCTTGCTGTTGCCTCCATAGGCTGCGCTACAAACATGAGAGGGGTATTCTAATAGTCAAGAGTGCTGACTTGGGACTTGGTGGATTTCTGTTCTTGCTCTGCTGCCAGTTTCCTAAGCAAGTCACTTACTGTGCCTCAGTTCTCCAATCTGTAAAATGGGGGACGATAAAATCCTACCTCACAGGGTTGTTGTGAGGATTTTTTTTGTTTGTTTGTAAGGTACTCTTGATTAAAATAGGGATGAGCGCCATAAAGAAGCCAATCTTTGTTTTCTTTATAAAATTGCAGGGTGGCTCAGTCACAGCCACGAAAGTATCATAATCTCTATAGCAACTAATTTTTCATATGAGTGATATTTTTAATTGAGCAAAAAGCAAAGGGTCAGAAATATTAGCACTGACTCATTCCTGTTTGAAGCTGAAAGATGGGGAAACATCCTTCCTCCCCAGGGCAAACAGCAATACAGGCCATTGTGCATTTCATCTCCACCATCCATCGTCCCCCCATCCCACTCCGGTGTCTTGGCTTGCACAAGGAAGTGAGTAGTTGTGGGACAGAAGGGAAGAGCTTTGGCCACACCTATTGCTGTTTATACTGATATGCCAGTGGTTAAGAAAGCGGTTCGCCAAACTAGACAGTGAATTAAGCTTGTGGCCGTCATGGGGACTTGCATTCAAATAGCATCTGTAAGTTCCCTGTTGGAGCTGACTTCTGCAGTGCTGCAAGGGCCCAGTTTAGATTGGGACTGTGGCATGGGGACAGGAGGGGGTTCAGCCCCTCTGCTGTTTTCCCAACTCTGGGGGTGGTGCTTACCCTGTCGGGGGTGGGGGACGGCCCATGCATAGTATCGGGCAGCCATGTCTTAAATGTAATGTCTAGTTTGGCTCCCCGCTTCATGAAGGAGAAACTGACTGAAGTACCTAACAGGGAAGAGGGCTTTTTGGTTTGGCGCTAAGCCTGGGGTAGGCGGTCCAGTTTGAACCACCTGGGATGCCAAGTGCCTGGACCATCATAGCAATGTGGGTGAACGATACCAACTAATACATACATGAACGTCTCTAGTTCTACCTGTCTTGTTCTCTACTTGTATTCAGTGCCTGCCATGTCCTATAATGTTGACATAGAAACCATTCTGTGTGTAATCTTCGTAATGTATCATCGCCTTGAGAGCTGCATTTCTGTGCTTCCAAGTCCTACACACCTGTATGTTCAGCATCACCAGCAGTTGGGAGAGAGTGGAGAATGCAAAGACTGCTTCCACCGACTTACAAGCCGTGATTTGAACAATCAAAATCCCAAATTGAGTGGCTTGCAGTTTTAAGATGTCAGTAACTACATAAGAGCAAAGATTTTTAAAACGTCCTTTCCGCTTATATCCCTGATTAATAAGAACTATGCTAATATATATTTTTTACCATTTTGAATATTTATTTACTGTTTGCAGTCAGGTTGCACAATGGAAGCCGTTTGAAATCTGTTTGTATGTGTCTTCTCTCATTCTCAGGCACCGTGCTATGTCGCAGAAGCTGCAGCACAACATTTTAATAGCATTTTAATAATGTTCTTCAGTTCTGTTAAACCAGGGGCTCTGGCTCAGTGGTCATCTTTTTTTTTTTTAATGCTGGCCTTAGGTTCAGTCCTTGGCATCTGCAGTTAAAACGGGTCAGGCAAAAGGTGAACCAGATGACCTCTATGTGAGCCCCTAGGGAGCTGCCAAAAGTCACAGTAGGCAGTACTGACCTTGACAGATCACAGGTCTGGCCCAGTCTATGGCAGCTTCAGGCAATCAAAAAGGGAAGGATAGTTTTGCCTGCTGTCATAATTGAAACATTTAAGAGTCTTCTTGCAATCAGTTGTTTGTGGTCCGAGTTAACTTTTTGAAGTGGGTTTCCTGGGCTCTGAGAGCTTTTTGAACATGTGGGTGTCATACTTTGCCCAGAAGTTATTGTAGCAGTTATGTGATGATTTAGGTTCTTGTTTTGGCCTGGTGGAAGGAGAATGGGACTTTTTCCACCTGCAATCAAAACTAGGCAGTTGTCGCCTTCCAAATTTTGTAGGAGCGTGTTTGGAAAACCGGCCTTTATTGTGTACAAAGGACATTGCTTTCAGCAGTTCAGCCGAGCACACATAGGATCTGGTTTGCAAATAACCATTCGCCTGTGGTGTGAGAGAGTTGTCTCCCAAGTGATCAGATAGGACAGATTTATAACAGTTGGTTCTGTTTTCTTTTGGGTGTGGAAATCGTAACCAATATTTAAGGAAGGGGCTGATTAAACCAGACGAACACCTTATCAGAGTAGTCATGTGCCTTACGCACAGAGACCCCACATCAACTTTCATTTTATTTGTTTAAACCGATTGGCTTTTTTAAATTAAAAGGTCTGTAATTTAATATCCACAATTAATGACAGCGGCTGGCAGAGGAAAGAACAGAGGGGAGTGATAGCTGCTGTGTTTGTTTTTGGTAGGCTGGGCTGATAAAGCTCCCTCCTTAGCACAAGGGATAGTTGTTTTCCCTAAGTATCAAAAAGGAATTAAACATGATTTTTAAAAAAGCTCAACTCAAATGGTGACGACCCTGTGGCCTGTACAGTTTGCTCAATGACTGGTTTCCAAAAGAAAGTTATATACAGAACTGATCCTGCTGGTCCTTGCTCCTTTGTCTGGTGTTTCAAGCAATTCAGGTTGTCTTGAGAAGCTTTTAAAAGCTAAAGTTTTTTGGAAAATGAAAAAGAATATTGGGGAGTCACACAGCCAGTGTACGGCTTGTTCATTTGTGGATGTAGCTGCTGTAGGAAATGCCTTTAGCGAATGAGCAGGGCCTAGAAAGAAAACTTAACGGCCAAGTCCTGTGCGTGTTTCCTTGCAACAGAGTCCCGCTGAGTTCAGTGGGCTTTCTTTCTGGGAAGGGCGCATCGGATTGCAGCTTAAACACTTCATCTGCTGCTCTCGGTTTGCTTTGTGATTTCAAGTTTCGCACTTTAACACAAGCATAATGCACCACCACTCCTCTGATAATCTTGAAGTTGGATGTATGGAAATGGAACGGTTCATATGGGCTGTGGCATACTGCAGAACCCCCTTCAGTGACTTAGGCTAGCAAAATGAATTACAAGCCTTTTATAGGAGAGTTCTGTTAAACTACAGAACAGCTTTGCTTTCTAGGAAATGCGTTCAAGAGTGATACTAGATCCCCAGCAACTGCTTAAATTGTTTGCTGCTGGTTTTTGCTAGTTCTTGCACTGCAATGCCTTTACTTGAATTTCTGCCTGGGGTTGAAGGAGTGGGGAAGGCCTCTTTCTGAAATTTGCTAATGTGACGTAGCCCTGCAGCCTCAGAACTGTGGCTCTATAATCAGTGGGGACAGCCTTCTATCGTGTCTCTCTCAGAAAGAGACCTCCAGAATTTTCAAATGACTGGTGTCTGATTTATGTTGCACCGTGCATGCTTGCTTTTTAAAAGCTTTAGCGGCTGCTGTCACAAGTCATCTCTACTTCAGTTCAGATTCAATCATAAATGGATTAGCAGGAATTAGTTTTTCCTACATGCAGATTTATGAAAGTTTAAACTATTGACTAAACTATACTGTTAACAGATTAATTTTTCCCCATCTTTATGGTGGTAATTCTTCTCTAGAGTTGCATCCCTATGCACGCTCACATACAAATCAGAACCACTGAACAGTGTGATTTATTCTGATCGGGCACAGGGATGGTCTGCTTATGTATTCTTGGCTGGTTTCATTTTCTAGACAGTGATTTGAGGGCAAGACAGTTTGTGAAACTAACCACCTTGTGCTGTAATGTTGGCACCATCTTGTGGTAAGGACTTCACAGGTGTGGTCAGGCATAGCTCAAGTAGAATATACAAAATCCAGATATATGTGACACTTACCCTATGCGTATTGAGTACAACTTCTAAAATATTTCCCCATTTTTCTTACTACTGAAGTTCTGGCCAATGGTGTTGGGTCAGATTGGTTTGAATGCCACCGTGAGCTTCTGCTAGGAAGAAAGAAGGGCTGCCTTTTTTGCTGTGTGAGGCAGCCACCTCGCTTTCATCCATGCCTTTTGTCTTGTGTGAGTGCAGCTGGCCGTTTGTTCATGTACAGGAATTGGGAACATGCTGGAAAGAAAGCTAGACTGAAGACCTTCAAAATGTGGACGTTACCAACAGCATTCTGCTTGCCTGTTGCAAACAAACCTCTGTTTGATGTCTGAGTGCCACATTTTGTGTTCAAAACTCCGTTATTTGAATGTCCTGTCTGGGCATGTTTCTGTCTTTTGAGACTGCAGGTGCAAATTAGTTTTGCTTAGAGGGTTCTTTGTAGCCTAACATTTCAGGTCCTGAGTTTTCAAGGAGCACAGTTGTTGGATCTTGACTAAAACTGTGGCATTCGGACTTAGTGTGTCTAGAAGAACTGTAAAATTCACCAGAATAGTCTCTCTAAGCTGCTTTTCATTATCTTTTTCCTTATGCACCTCTTGTTGATATCATCCAACCAGCTCTTGGAAATTTGGATATATCTAGCATAAAATGATTCTAAAAGTGGACCACTATTTGCCCCACCCCACCCCCATGGGATAACTACAGGCTAAAATTAAGGACAGTAGTAGGAATATTTGTACAGGGAGTTTTTATTTATTTCCTGATAGCTCATTCTTCCTTATTCAGACTCATGCACACATTGCATCTCTTTCTGGGGCATAAATCCACACTAGTAATGGTAAAGGGGATAGAATCAGTAATATTTAAATGCTTTTAAGTTGCAAATTTATTACTCTGATTTCTTCTGGTTGTGTTAGTAACACCTTCAGTATAGTTAGTAATGATGGATGTGTATATGTGGCCTTGAAATATGTCCGGTGTTATGCTGGAGAACCAAGATCTTTCCGTTTGGAGAGGACAGAAGCTGCATTGGAAACACCCAGCCAAATCAGAGGTGAAATGTCATGTTCTGTCACCAAAGAGAACCTGCCCAAAGCATCAGTGGTGGTCATTCCACCAGTAAAAGTGTTTCCAGGCCCAAAGAAAAACAGTTATCTTACTATTGGAAGCTGAGTTGCAACTTGTGCGTTCCTCCACACACACACACACACTCACACTATAAATCCATTAAGGGGCCCATCTTTTGACCATGAAGTGATACTGGCTTCCTTAAAAGATCCAAGTAGGGGGAGGTCTCGCATCAGTCCTCTTCTTACACTGGATCTCTTCAGGAAAATCGGTACAATCTTTAGATCAGCAAGTAGCATTTGATATCAACAATCCTGGGTGTCCTGCCTGCAGCTGCCACTTTTCTGCAGTTTCTGGAGCTTCTCACTATTAGCCATACTGTCCTTGATATTTCAGTAAATGGTCACTTTCACATTTTCAGTACTTCTCCTTAGGTTTCAGGACAGTGTTAAACACACTCTGGATTAGTTTTGTCATCAGGATCTTATGGCATCAAAAAAGCCGAGCCTCTTTACTAGTATTATCTCTTTCTAAACATAATTGGCTAAGATTGATGCAGCCATGAATTTTAAACTCTTCTTTTTCCCCTGTAAGCTGGGAAAACAAAAACCCTTCAGTGTTTCTATTATAATCTCCTTAGTGATAAGGGAGGAAATCCCGGTAGACTTTTTATAAGGGGTTCCCTCCTTTAAACTAAGCTTATGCTCCTAAAAAAGGGTGGGGTTTCATTCTGTGCTGACCTCGAAGGTATGGTGGTTCATAAAACTTGCCGTCACAGAGGAGGATTCCTCCATATGCAAATTCCGTGTATTGATAAGCTGCTTGCCATTTGTCTCGACTTTATGCTGCACAGTGTGTGTGGTGGGTTGAGAGGTTCGCTTTGAATAGTCATTTGGCAAAAATCAGGTGACTGGAAAATGAGAGACCTCTAGTGTGGAGAGGATGAGTGCAAAAACAGATATGTATATGTATGTGGGTGGATGTTTATACACACACAAATATATATAAATATATATTTTAGAGAGAAAGAAAAAATAAAACAGCTATTGATTCTTCTAATATGGGGAGAAATTAACTTAGGGCTGATGACACAGACTAACCGCTTTAGTAGGCGATCACATTTCACAATGACACAAAACCCAGCTTTACAACATCCCAGGATAGCGCATCTGAAATGGAACACCAAGAGGCGTGTGTGCAGCAGGGACGAGATGTAGACATGGGGGTGTGAATCAAACAAGACGTGGGGGGATTAATGGGCACCTGGGTCCCTGTGTACATCAGGGACCGGGCTTTGGGGGCCCGTCCTCTGTCCTCCCTCTTGTGTCCATCTGCATCACTGCGAGGCAGTGATCCAGTGCCTTTCTTCGTTTTGGACCGGAGAAGAACTATTTGTGACATTGTGTGGCAGCTTCCTCTTGGGCTTATGCTGACCTCCTGAGTCGAAATGTAGAGGCTGCTGCCAGTAAAATGACTGAATGTTCTTGGCTTGTTTAAACAATTGATTAGAAGTGTCCCCTCCCCATTTACTGGTCCTTCACTTCTTTCCTCCCCCTCCCTATTTTTTTGTTTAAATGTAATCCTGTTTTTTGTTTTTGTTTTTTTTAAAGCACAACAGAGGTTGTCTGAACAATTCTTGGGCTCCTTCTGTACCATTCTGGTTTTTAAAAACAGGTGTTGGGAAAACGCTCTCACCAGTGGTTGCTGTTACAATGAGATCAATAAAGATCTTGATTATATCAAAGCACAGTGTGTTGGGTTTTCTTCCTGAAAAGCTTCTGCTAATTGATGATGTGGAAATAATACAGCTTTAATGTTGGTATTAGTTGCCAGCTTTTTTTGGGGGGGGAGAATGTCATCAGCACATGCACCACCTCACTTGCTTAATCCCGCACTCTAAGATTGTGTGCCGTTAACTCCTCTTTCGAAATCTACACCAGTCTGCCAAAGTGTAATGCATATGCTCAGATCAGTAGCAGAGACAAAAACAGCAGCACAGGCTACGATTCTGCTTGCAAGCTGCTTAGGTCCCATTGACTTCAGTGTGGCTTAAGCAGCTTGCATGAAGAACTGCAGCAACAGTCATTTGAACCATGCATACATGTGGGCTGAGTGTATGGAACCCCAAGAATGACATCTGTGAGTCCCAAGGAGTTTATTTTGTTAGCAGAGTGAGAACTGTTCTGTCATGCATGCCATGGCAAATAATGAAAGGGCCTAGCAGGGGAAATGGCTATACCTGAAAGCGGTAAGGCCATGTGACATGGTAGAGTCCATTTAACTTGTTAATGTACACAGTAGTCTTATGACAGTGTTAATCATCACTTCCTTTCTCCATTGAATCATAATTCAAGGGATTTGGATGGAGATCTTTATCTGTGCACAGCATCATTGCTGAACAACAATTTTCAGGAATAGGGCGGGGGATAGAATGGCAGACTGATATAATTTTATGCCTGTGGTACCTTCTATTTATGTTGTACATGATGAAATTTAATGTGTCTGTATTATATGGAATGCTACCATAACACACACACACACACACACACACTTTGCTATGGTGGGATATAGGTCATAGGTTTCTTATCCTTAATTTTTTTACGGCTTTTCACAAGACAAAAGCCCTGGAGTACATGGGAGTACCATGTGCATAAGATCCAGGGAAGAAATGTGTTTGCTTCTCAGACATAAGAGTTCTGTGTGAAGAAAATTCATCTTCTAAAAGTACTCTAACAAGGTAGAGACTAGGATGGACTTTGGGTGCAAATAACATTTAAAGAGCCAATGTACACAATTGCAATCTGGAAATTCTGCAGCGGGGGCGTCTTTCTTTTTTTTCCTTTTTTTTATGAGCACCCGGTTTTATTCTCATTTCTTTTTTAAAAAAACAAATTTAAACAAACATATATACCAGTTGGAATAATTCTCATCCAGAGTATGTAGGGTAGAGAAGAAAGTGTACACCTTACCTCCCTCTCCCAAGCCTTTGACACCATAGCTATAACATTCAAACGGGGCCAGATCCAAGCATAAACATACAAAGAGCTTGCAGAGTTTGCTGGTCAGAACACAGAGGATAAAGAAACATCTAGAACAACAATTTTCCTCAGGATTAATTATTGAATAACTGCCTATGATTACAAGTGTGCTTCAAGTTGCATAGAATATGCTATACTATTTCTGTCCAATAGGATCATTATGGCCAGGCATGTCCATGTTCAAACACAGTGGGTTGAATTCAGACTAAATTTTCCATCGGACTAAAATTTCCATCAGGGGAGCAGCCTGCTCCTTCAGCTCACTGATCTCCCTGTCCAGGGGACCTTGAGGAGTGATGTGAGGGGGGTCTGTACCAGGAAGGTGGAATAGCCAATTTAGTCTAGATACAACCCATATATTCTTATATTTGAGTGTGGACTAGCGTTTATGAATGTGTGCTAATCCCCACAGCCGCCATTCAACACAGATTACATATACTGGCATGGCAGACTTCATAATGCCCACGGCCCTACTCATTACTGAGTGCCTGTTTTAAAATTTTCACTGCTGTCTGGAGAAGAACAAAATAGGAGCAGCTATACAAAAAATCAGCCTTAAGGCCCCTCCTAAAATAGGCAAGGAATAAAGTAGCCAGACACAGAGTGGGGCAGAGTAGGAGGGAGGGCCTCCCCCACACTCATACATTTGGTTCTAGAGCAGACTTTCCCCAAGGAACAGGAGAACACAGTTAATAATTCTCCAACATCTGGTTCTAATCTCAGTCACTCAGGACTTTCCTTCATTCTGGGCCATTCCCTTGACTTTGGACATAAAAATGCATTTTCTAAACAGCTGAATAACAACTATTGCTTGAGTTAGAGAAGCACAATAGCCCTATCTTTTGTGACACCCCCCTTAACTACTGTTTTTCTGTTCAAACACCCCACCACCCTGATCCAAAGCCTGTACCTCTCCAGAACGCACTATGGCATTTCTTTATTAATCTTTACCTCACCCCCCCAAGTCACTAAAACATATGAAGTCAAAAAACAACGCAATCATTTTAAAAACCCTTTAAAAAGCACTACCCCTCCAAAACTTCCCACCTTCCCGGGGTTGTAATAAATTCCTTTTTCGTATATTCGTGAGACGCTCCATGAGTTGCACACTCTTTTGCCACATTGAAATTATTTTTTAGACGTCAAAAATATACAGATCGTTGGGGGGGGGCCCCCACCCCTACCCCTTCACTCTGACTCCTCCTGCACATGTTCAGCTTGCTTTTAACTTTTCTGCAAACACTTTTAAAATTTCACAATATTGAGAAACAGTGGTCAAGGATCCCTGTTTAATTCAGTTTGACTCCAAAATACTGAATTTCAGCCGGTCCTACCCGTAAAACACATTCTTGACAAGAAATAGAGCTTCCACAGTCAGAGGCAATCTTGCTGAAAACCTTACCAGCCATAAAACTTTTTAATGTACAGAGCGGTTGGCTATTTAAAAAAAATGGTGCAGCTGGAATACTCTGCCTGGTATTCGTATCAGCCCAACCCTACCCTGGTCTGCCTAGGGTTAAAAATCCCATGGTTTGAGAAACATGTTATAATTTATGAATTGAACAGCAAGTTTAAGTTGGGGCCCTTCCATGGCATTTTAAAGACAACACAAAGAGCCTGCCACCCCTTATTTCCTTAAGATTTCCCTGTCCCTAAAAAAATCTGTGTGTGTGGGAGGGGAAGTCTTGTGGAGTGTGAGGCTCCTGGCATGGTCCTGCCTGCTTTGAGGGGGAAACCCGCGGCTAGCAGGCACAAAGGGAAAGGAACACACACCCCACTCCTGATGTATTTCCTTAAGATTCCCCCGTCTCTAAAAGAGAGAGAGAGAGAGAGAGAGAGAGAGAGAGCGCCTGCACACAGGTTTTGCTTGTAAAAATCTCAATTGCTTTTAGGGATGGCTGGGTTTGGAGGGGGGGACTCTGGTAAGTTAAAACTCTTGTTTTTAAAGGGTGTGTGTGTGTGTGAATCAGCTTTTCATCTGTTGCTAGAACTGCTGGGGGAGAGGGGGGGTTTCCCTTGCTGCTAAGACTGCCTGCTTGCTTGGAGCTAACTTTTAAACACTCGCCTATAAAATTTCCTAAAGGTTTTTCCTCTGTGGGGGTGGGGAAACATTTGCAGAAAGAGGGAGGACTCTGTTTTCAGTTTTGCGCTCTCTGTTTTCAGTTTTGCGCTCTCTCTCTCTCTCTCTCTCTGTGCATGGCTCCTTATCAGCCCCCTGGCAGAACAGCACAAAAACTGCAGACAACGTTTTTAAAAGCAGAACGGCACAGAGAGGGAACCTTTAGCTCTTTGGCTCGGTCTGAGGCTGCCAGTCTCTCACCTGTCCCTAGGATCTGCCTGGGGCTTACTGAGGAAGGTGGGGGATGCATGGGATGGGGTGGAGGTCCCCTGGCTCTGTCTGGAGGGGAGTCTGCACTAAAACTGCACTAATGTCTGGCTCTGGGGCATGTCTGCACTAAAACTGCACTAATGTTTGGCTCTCTGTGAGGAGGGGGGACATCTCTCTGGTGTGGGGGCTCCCTGGAGCCAGCCAAAAGACCCCTGAGGGGCAGTCTGCACTAAGTAGGGGCACAAATCTAAGACAATGGTCTCATACAGTGTTAGCACAAGCATTGTACAGTTTTTCACATATTCACAGCAAAAAGCCTGCACTCTATTTCACACATGTCCTAGCCCCCCCGCTATTTCAAAGCATTCCCCAGTCACAAAAACACAATCAGAAAAGCCCCCTTTTCACCCATAAAATAATTCAAAACACCCAGGGACTCCATTTTCCCAACCCCCAACCCACGGCCAGGCGCTACACCCTTGGGGGAAAGCCGCCACGTGGTCGCCACGCCCCCAGTGCTGACAGCGGCAGCCATCTTGCCACCCCCTTGAAGCATGGCCCTTGGGGAGGAGGGACTAAGCGCGGGACTAAGCCACAAGAAGGGGAGGGGGGAGCACACATCAAAGTTTGATTTTGACAGAAGGGACATACCTTACCTCCTTGTGTGATACAATAGGGGAGGCAGTCCACAGAAACCTGTATTACATTTTCAGACTCTCTCTCTCTCTCATATACTTTAATCTCATATACCCTTCCTATAACAATTCCTCATCAGTCTAACAGAGACATCCTACTGAGGTCTATCCAAGGGGACTTACTCCCAGGGAAGTGTCCTCAGGATTGGACTATAAAGAGCTCTATTAAAATCCTTAACCACTGAGCTTGCTAATACTTTCTCCTCTTTCCGTTTCTTAGATCAATTTGCCCAATCCCCCATCAAACT